>NW_024037827.1:1227500-1501627 GCF_016077235.1 Cyprinodon tularosa
GTTGTCATCATGGACACCATATTCCAACGGAGTCAAGCTAGCCGTTACACCCGACACACCGGAAAAGAAGCGGGTACCTTCAAAGTAAAAGCTTTAATATTCCATCTGTTGCAAAGATGGGATCATCAGGTCAATAAGTTTGATCAATTCATTAACAAATCATACTGAGAAGAATGACACAGAAACAACAAAAAGGTTTCATTTATGCCCATAATATAGATTGCAGCATCAAAAGATAGATGGACAGATCCGTCACTCACTCATCACAGTGCTGGCAAAAAAATATACATTCTAAATTTAATTACGGAAGAGGATTAGGGCAACTGAAAAAATTAAAAAGTGAACTGATTTTTTAATTTCATTTCAGTTTAATATTGGAAAAAAAAGTCAGAATACTGACTTTAATCTTAGAATTCTGAGATTTTTTTCTCTGAAATCTAACTTTAATCTCAGAATTCAGTTTTTTTTTATCAGAATTCTGATTTTTTTTCTCGGAATTCTGACTTTAATCTCAGAATCCTGCCTTTTTATCAGAATTCTAACTTTAATCTCAGAATTCTGTTTGTTTGTTTTTTATCAGAATTCAGATTTTTTTTCCCCCTCAGACTTTTGACTTTAATCTCAGAATTCTGACTTTTTTCTTAGAATTCTTGACTTTAATCTCAGAATTCTGACTTTTTTTCTCAGAAATCTAACTTTAATCTCAGAACTCTGTTTTGTTTTGTTTTAGCAGAATTTAGATTATTTTTTTTCACGGAATTCTGACTTTAATCTCAGAATTCAGATTTTTTTTCTCTGAATTTTGACTTTAATCTCAGAATGTTGAATATAATCTCAGAATCTTGGATTTTAATGTGGATGGTTCCCCATGAAGGAAGAGACTCATAGTGCCCATCTTTGTCAGCTTCACTGACAAAGATGTGAGTTGTTTGGGAGGGCCAGTAACACATTGGTGGAAAATTATGGAATCAGGCAATTTTGTACATGCCAGAGGGGTCCCCGGTGATGCTATTTTATTAATGGAACAGCAGAAGGTAATTAAAACAAGAGAGCTAGTCTCTAAAACAGACATGGCTACGGCTTGATGCTAACATGCTTGTTAAATGTCAGAATTCTGAGAAAAAAGTCAGAATTCTGAGATTAAATTTAGAATTCTGACTCTTCCCATATTAAACTGAAATATTTAAAATGGGTTAACTTTTTTACATTTTTTTTAGTGGCCCCAATCCTCTTCAGTAGTCAATCGTATAAAAACAGACATAGAGTAATTAAAAAAAGGGATAGCAAAATAGCAAGAACATTATTTTTTTATTTCAATGAATAGTTACCTGAAACTAGTTAAAAAATATCAAATTTTATTTTGAATAATTAGGTTTTAAAACTTTGCTAAAGTAACTTAATGCAAAATTTCTATATAAAGAAATATAATATGTTATAGTACTTTGTTCCTCCTCAATATTTCACCCTCTCTTTAAAAACTGCGCTGTCATGCCTTTGTGGCTGCAAAGTTATTAATTGCATCTCTATAAAAATCTGATTTCACACTAATCACTGTCAGTTCAGTTTTTTCTGAAGATCCACTGAAGATCTCAAATAGTACGTGGAAAGCTCCAGTGAAAAGGCAAGTGTCGGCCATCTGTAGAACTATCCAAAGATTTCTGTACAACTCTTAGATCTTAGACCCTGTTTACACTGAAGGCAAATGTGCCCCAAATCACAGCCTTTTCTTTTTTTTTTTTTCATTCATTTTTCATCGATATGTGGCCCTGAATCCGACTCGCATCTGATCTTTTGGATCATGACTACAGTGAGATTGACTGATGCGGATTAGATGTGACTTCAAAACCACTTTCAAACATGTTTGTGACAAATGTGCTTCACCCAGCAGTTTTCGACACAGAGAGAAGTTGGGAGAGTAAAACTGCAAACACTTATTTAACAATTAGGAACAATTTTCCTGAAAAATGTGTAATTCCCTTAATTTAAGCAGCTGATAAGATCATTAGATAAAATACAATTTAAATAAGGTAATGGAGGGTTTTTTGTCTTATTTTAAGTGTAAATTATCTTATTCAATTTGGAAATATTCTTTCTTACTTGGTAAAATCAAGTTGGATTGTTTCACAAAAAACCCTCATATTTCAGTTTTTGCAATGATGCACAGCGGAGATAAAGAAGACCTTAGAGCACATTAATAAATGGTTAAAACTTAATTTAGACCTAACTGGAAGGCTTTTAGGAACCGTAAGGATATACAGAGGCTTTACTCTCCTTCTATTTATGCGTTTCACACACAGCACCTGCTGACAGAATAACAGGCTCCTGTTTTTGTGCTGTGTGTGACAATATATTGTTTACATGAACACGCGGGTCAGTTTGGATCTGCAAACGGTTCAATATGAAGTCAGATGCAGGCAATATTTTCAAAGGTAAACAGAAAAACCACACAACAAAAAATCTGATTCCTAAAAAATGTGAAGTTGAGAATTAAGACCTGCAGTGAAAACAAGGAAAGTAGAGCATTTAGAAGATTTGGGAAGTTGTACACAGCAAAAAGTCAAGAGTTGATTTAACTGTGACAGAGTTAATTTTAGCACTTTTTCAGGGTTAATACATGTTCACACTCTTAAGAGTTAAATTGAAACTATTGAAATAGTTAAATTTTTAACACTCTAACAGAGTTCCTTTTTTAACTCACAAGGGAGAGTAAAATTAAGTCTGTGTGGACATAACAGTTAACACTGATCCAAGGACAAATATTAACTCCTTTGTTAGAGTTGATTTAACATATTCAAGTGTTATCTACTAAAAAAATTAGTCACTATATGACTGGTAAATCATAATAAAACAAAATTAAAAACAAATCCATTTTAGATGCTTTATTTTTCCAGTTGTTTTCATTTTTTTCTAACACACTTAATCCCAAGTGGGGTCGCGAGGGGTGCTGGTGCCTATCTCCAGCTGTCTGAGGGCGATAGGCGGGGTACATCCTGGACAGGTAGCCAGTCCATCGCAGGGCAACACAGAGACAAACATGGCAAACAACCAAACAAACACACACTCACACCTGAGGAGAATTTAGAACAGTCTTGTTTTTTTTGTTTTTTTGGACAATCGGAGGAAGCCGGAGTACCCTGAGAGAACCCACGCATGCTCAGGGAGAACATGCAGAAAGACCCCGGGCCGGGAATCGAACCCAGGACCTTCTTGCTGCAATGCAGCCCACTCGTCAGAAACTCCATAGGATTTCTGACTATCAAATGGCTTATAAAATTTAAAATCTGTGATTTTTAGTGTTACAGTTTCTGACACATAAAGCATGTCAACATTTTTAGCTAGACTTACTCACAGGAGAGTAGATTCAACACTGACCCAATCAACTCCTGGACATAACTCGAACACTGAGCACCATTTAAATCTCTAAGTGTTAAAATAACATTTACTGAGTTAAATTCAACTCTGAAACCTTTTACTCTGGAATTTTAACTCTTTAGTTTTTGCTGTGTAGAAGGTTTTCGATATCGGTAGAAGTGCGCTGCCATAAGTCTGTTCTCCAAATGTATGATTGTCTCAGAGAACTTAAAACTGGTTATTCCTCATTTGCGCATTACAAGGACCCTACAAAGACCACTGATTTTTTTATTTTATTTCATCTATAAATATTGATTTATAAATGATCAAATTTATGTTATTGCGGGGGAAAAAAATACAGTTTTACATGAAACAGTTTGTTTTCATTACTATAACCTCATATTAATCATTAAACACATAAAAAACATACATGCAGACTTTTAACTTGATTTTAGGGGGCCACTAGTTGCCCTAGGGGCATAAGCAGCTGCTTAGTGTGCCTATGACTTGAGCTGGCCTTGAGGCTCCCTAACACAGTTTTTGACTTTAATGAGGGTATCGAGTCATTTAAGTCGAGCCAAAAGTCTGTTCTAATATAGAGTCTGAAGTCGTCCAATCAAAGTCTACAGCTCTGTTTCATTCCACAATAAATATTTTAACCATTACATTTGTAAAAATTATTTAAAAACATCAACATCATTAAAAATAATATATTAAAACGATTTTTTTCTAGTTTATTCTGGCTTTGAAAGCAACAAATGTTCATTAAATGTAATTTTCTGCCAACAGGTGAACAGGGATGGGCAGATGAAGGGTTGAATTAATGGATGGATGAATTAATGCAAGGGTGGGCAGGCTGATGGGTGGATTAAGGTATTGTGGTAACTAGGTGAATCGATTCAATGAAACCAAAGAAAAAAGGAAACTGACTGAAGAAACCTTTTGGTTGCAGAAATGATAAAATCTCTGTATGATCGTCAACAGATCTATTCTGTACGGAGCCCCTCTGATGACATGGTCAAAAAAATTTTTAATTGTGGCCACGAAGTTTTTTGACCATGTCATCAGAGGGGCTCCGTAATTCTGCTCTTTCAAATGAAATATTTTAAACCTCTTCTTTTTTTAACATTTGTTCAAAAAGGTGAGAAAACCTCAAACATTTTTGGTTTTCTAGAAATTCTGTTTCTACAGTTTTAGTCTGAATGTAAACTAATCTTTTGCTCACAACAAACAAAATTGATAAATGTCAAAAGAAAAAAACAGTTACTTGCAATAAATAAATAAATAATAAGAAGAATCTTATTCTTAATTGTTTAAGGAGGCAGGAATGTTTATCCTGTAGCTGCAGGGTTGCCGGTTTGAGCCCTAGTTTTATCCGTCTCTGTAGTGGGGAGGCCAAGCTTTGGTCAGTGTGCCCCAGTGTAGCTGTGGCTAATGTAGCTCACCACCATCAGCGTATAAATGACTGAATGCAGTGTGAAGAGCTTTGACTTTACAAAGTGCTACACAAGTACAAACAATGACGGTCTGTAAAACATTTACGTATAAAAATCATGAGATGTGCTGTATTTTGGTTTATTTCTGGTCAATACAAATATTTCAATTAAACAAATAAAAAAAGACATTCTTAAATTATTAAAAGAATACAGAAGGATGGTTGAGCAAGCTCCTTTTATTAAAAAAGGCTTTTATATTACTAAAAAATAAATTAAAGTATATCTTATATCTGAAAATAAGTGAGTTAAATTTAAAAAATTTTGTTACTTGAAAAGGTAAACAAAAAAAGCTCCTCATATAAAATAGAAATAGAAATCCGTTTTAAAAGGGGAGAGAAGGAGAGGAAACAGTTTGTTGATGTAAAACACTGATGAGTGAATCCAGCTGAAGTTCAGGGAGGCGTTTCTCCCAGCGCCTGATGAGCCAGCCTCAGGTTCTCCCTGAGCTCCTCGGCCTCCTGCGCCGCTCTGGCCCTGAGGATGCTCAGCTCACTGTGCGCATCCTTGTACCTCTTCGTTGCATTCCTCTTGTCCTGCGATGAAACAGAAATACTTTAGTGTTCCTTACATGTTCTGTCTGCATGTTTAAGCTGTGTGTGATGCTCACCTTTACTGCTGCCTGCAGCTCATCCTTTAGAGACGCTACCTCCTGCTTCAGGCATTGAACCTCCGTCTCCTTCACGCGCATCGTGATCTGAAGAAAGGAAATAAAATTGGGGGAAAAAAGATGTGGTTTTCAGCACCAACTCAGGCTGAATTTTTCCACAGACTACAGGAATTCTTTCCTATTTTTGCTATTTTCTTATAGATCTGCTTCTGTGTTTGGGATAGCAATAACAATCAAAGCGAGAATACAAGGCAGACGACTTCAGAGGAATCGGTCCATCAATCTGGAAGATTAAGGACTCTGTACATCTCAGACTCCCAGGACTAAACCAATTCCTGTCATCTGTGGAAATGCTAAAATGACTCTGCAGCCGTTGGGTGAATCAGAGATGAGCGAGCAGATGAGTACAGGAAGCCGATGCGCCGCTTTATGTCATGGTGCTGAAACAATCTTATGTGCTTCTCCAGATCCGCTGACAGACCCCTACAGGAGAACCTAAAGCCTGCGGCCACCATGAACTAAAAGCTACAAGCTACGGAAATGATGAGTTTCAACAACATTTAATTTCTTTTGGGACCAAAAAGGATTTCTGAATTAAACTGAGATCAAATGCTGATCTGTGAGGCCAGATAATAACCCAGGATTTGTTCAACTTCACCTTATAATACGATTATACTACCTTAAAACACCAAATATTAATACAAATATGCTACCTATCCTTACCATTATACTACCTTATCATACATTATACTTAATTAAAACACCAATATGCTAAAAAGCTACATTATTGTACTACCTAAATACTCTTACACTAAGTAATAATACAATTATGCTACCATCAGACCATTTTTTATCATAATAGCATTTTAAAGAGGTTGCATTATTCTAAATAGTTTAAATACATAATACTAAATAATGATACTATATGTACTACCCAACAATACCATCATGTTACCTTTAATTACCATTATAAAACAAATATACTACCTAATACCATTATACTAGCTAATAATACACTTATACTACCTTGTGACATAATTTTACCACCTAACCAAACCAATTTACTACATTTTTAATACGTTTAACTCTGATTTGTTGCAGTTTATAGGAAACAGACTCATTGGTAGTTTTAAATGAATAATTCACCTCCATCTCGTACGCGTCCATCGTCTGACCCAGTGGCAGCTGGTCCTTTTTGGCCAGAGAACACAGTCTGGTGATCTCTGCCGCCAGGTGACCGCTCAGCTTCTGAAAAGGCAAACAAATTCAGCTCATTTTCCTTTATTGAAGTCTTAAAAACGTTCTTTATAAAAAACAAAATACTTGCAGTTTGTACTTATTTAGCTTTGCTCTTAGTGTTTATGTCTTTTACCGTGTTTTCTGACTCGTAAAATAAAATATTTTCTAAGATCTTTTTTTTCCTCCTCTAAAAAGGCCACAGCTGTACATCAACACTTTACTACCTTTTGTTCTTTAGATTTATGCTAAGATTTTCTACTAAAACTGCAGCGCTATATATATATATATATATATATATATATATATATATATATATATATATATATATATATATATATATATATATATATATATATATATATATATATATATATACACTATCGTTCAAAAGTTTGGGGTCACATTGAAATGTCCTTATTTTTGAAGGAAAAGCACTGTACTTTTCAACGAAGATAACTTTAAACTAGTCTTAACTTTAAAGAAATACACTCTATATATACATTGCTAATGTGGTTAATGACTATTCTAGCTGCAAATGTCTGGTTTTTGGTGCCAGCACAAACGGGCTACTGCGGGTACTACTTAATGAAGATGCCAGTTGGGGACCTGTGAGGCGTCTGTTTCTCAAACTAGAGACTCTAATGTACTTATCTTCTTGCTCAGCTGTGCAATGCGGCCTCCCACTTCTTTTTCTACTCTGGTTAGAGCCTGTTTGTGCTGTCCTCTGAAGGGAGTAGTACACACCGCTGTAGGAAATCTTCAATTTCTTAGCAATTTCTCACATGGAATAGCCTTCATTTCTAAGAACAGGAATAGACTGTCGAGTTTCAGATCAAAGTTCTCTTTTTCTGGCCATTTTGAGCCTTTAATTGAGCCCACTAATGTGATCAGAATCAGAATCAGAATCAAGTTTATTGCCAAGTAGGTTTGCACTTACAAGGAATTTGACTTGGTGTTGTTGGTGCAGACAAAAAACAAAACAAAATAGCAAAATAAGATAGAATATATATAAAATATATATACACACAGAAGCTATATACAAACAGTAGACTGTGCGTTAATGTAACGCAGAAATCCTGAATGGGGGAGAGAAACATTGTTCAGTGTCACGGGCGGGTCTTGGCCTTGTTGATAAGGCCGATAGCAGATGGGAAAAAACTGTTTTTGTGACGGGAGGTTCTGGTCCTGATGGACCGCAGCCTCCTGGCAGAGGGAAGTGACTGAAATAATCTGTGACTGGGGTGCCAGGGATCAGCCACAATCTTCCCTGCACGCCTCAGAGTCCTGGAGGCGTGCAGCTCCTGGAGAGATGGGAGATTGCAGCCAATCACCTTCTCTGCAGACCGGATGACACGCTGCAGTCTGCTCTTGTCCTTGGCGGTGGCACCAGCGTACCAGATGGTGATGGAGGAAGTGAGGATGGACTCAATGATGGAGGAGTAGAACTGCACCATCATTGTCCTGGGCAGGTTGAATTTCTTCAGCTGCCGCAGGAAGTACATCCTCTGCTGGGCTTTTTTGGTGAGGGGGTCGATGTTCAGCTCCCACTTTAGGTCCTGGGAGATGATAGTTCCCAGGAAGCGGAAAGACTCCACAGTGTCAATGGTGGAGTCACAGAGGGTGATGGGGGTAGCTGGGGCTGCGCTCTTTCTAAAGTCTACAACCAACTCAGCTGTTTTTAGAGCATTGAGCTCCAGGTTGTTCTCCCTGCACCAGGTCACCAGATGGTCAGCCTCCCACCTGTAGGCGGACTCGTCACCATCGGAGATCAGTCCGATGAGAGTGGTGTCGTCTGCGAACTTCAGGAGCTTGACAGACTGATGACTGGAGGTGCAGCTGTTGGTGTACAGGGAGAAGAGCAGAGGAGAAAGAACACAGCCCTGGGGGGAACCAGTGCTGATGAGCTGTGAGTCAGAGAACTGTGTTCCCAGCTTTACGTGCTGCTTCCTGTCCGATAGGAAGTCTGTGATCCACCTGCAGGTGGAGTCAGGCACACTTCTCCTGGAGCAGAGCTGGGATGATTGTGTTGAAGGCCGAGCTAAAGTCCACAAACAGGATCCTGGCGTAGGTTCCTGCGGAGTCCAGGTGCTGGAGAATGTGGTGAAGGGCCAGGTTGACATCGTCATCTACAGACCTGTTGGCTCTGTAGGCAAACTGGAAGGGGTCCAGGAGGGGGTCCGTGATTTCTTTCAGGTGTGACAGCACAAGACGCTCGAAGGACTTCATGACCACAGAGGTCAGGGCGACGGGTCTAAAGTCATTAAGTCCTGTGGTCCTTGGCTTCTTGGGGACAGGGATGATGGTGGAGGATTTAAAGCAGGCTGGCACGTGACATGTCGCCAGTGAGGTGTTAAAAATCTCTGTGAACACTGGAGACAGCTGGTCCGCACAGAGCTTCAAAGTGGATGGAGTGACAGAATCTGGTCCAGCAGCTTTCCGGGGGTTCTGTTTTTTGAAGATTTTGTTTACATCTTTCTCTTTTATGGAAAGAGTTGTCACCGAGGAGGAGGGGGTGGAGGTGATCTGTTGGGTGGTGTTGTGGGGGGTGGATGCATGACTGTCCCTTTGTCTGTCGAAACGACAGTAGAAGTTGTTCAGGTCGTTGGCTAACTGTCGGTCGTTCATGGAGTGGGGGGCTTTAGGCTTGTAGTTTGTTATCTGCCTAAGCCCTTTCCAGACAGAGGCAGAGTCGTTGGCAGAAAGATGGTTTTGCAGCTTCTCAGAGTACAGTCGTTTAGCCTCTTTCACCACCTTGCTAAACTTGTATTTTGCATCTTTGAATCTGCATTTATCTCCGCTCCTGAAGGCCTCTTCCTTGTCCAATCTTAGTCTTCTGAGCTTGCCAGTGAACCAGGGTTTATCATTATTGTAATTCACCCTGGTTCGTGTTGGAATACAGCAGTCCTCACAGAAGCTGATGTATGATGTCACAGCCTCTGTGAACTCATCCAGACTGTTGGTAGCAGCCCTGAAGACGTCCCAGTCAGTAGAACCCAAACACGCCTGAAGATCCTCCACAGCCTCACTGGTCCAATTCTTTGATTTCCTCACCACATGATGCTCCAGAAACTCAATCTGCTCAAAGGAAGGTCAGTTTTGTAGCTTCTGTAACGAGCTAAACTGTTTTCAGATGTGTGAACATGATTGCACAAGGGTTTTCTAATCATCAATTAGCCTCTGAGCCAATGAGCAAACACATTGTACCATAGAACACTGGAGTGATAGTTGCTGGAAATGGGCCTCTATACACCTATGTAGATATTGCACCAAAAACCAGACATTTGCAGCTAGAATAGTCATTTACCACATTAGCAATGTATAGAGTGTATTTCTTTAAAGTTAAGACTAGTTTAAAGTTATTTTCATAAAAGTAGAGTGCTTTTCCTTCAAAAATAAGGACATTTCAATGTGACCCCAAACTTTTGAACGATAGTGTATGTGTGTGTGTGTGTGTGAGTGTGTGTGTATAGGTTGGAGAGAGCGACGAAAACAGGACTAAATAGGAAATACCCTTCGTGTAAGTAAGCTGGGAAAGAAAACTCAGCCGTGGAGCTCCAGCTGCGATTATCTCTACAGCCTGATGGAGGGAATATTTTAATATGTGACCATCCGTGGTGCATCACTGTTAGGACTGAGTGTCCATGTCAGATCAGCTTATCATCTGTTGTCATGTTTGCCCTGCTTGTTGTCCATAATAGTGTCCAGTTTGAACCAGATCCACCGGACAGCCCGTCTCTTCCGCTAATGCAGGGTATTTGTTTTTATCTGGTGATAATCTGAGTTAGCATTTCTCTGTCAGAGCAGAAAAGGCGGACCAAGACACAAGGTTGATTGCTTCTCTGTCTGCTCTCATTCTCAAGAGAATTAATAATTTAAGTGCCACTACAATTATTTTTCCCAGATCTCCATGAGTTTCTGAGCTCATTCGCTGCTGTATATAACGCTTTAATCCGAAACACTTATATGATTCAAGAGGAAAGAAGAGACGTTTATGATGTCAGGTTCTAGTTTACAGATAGAGACAGAAAAATGACTAAAAGAAGCTGAGATAATGACAGATGAACCCAATGATAATCAGGGAGCAGCGAGGAAAGAGTCTGTCTCACCTGGTTCCTGCTCCTCAGGTCCTGGTTCTCCTGCTGACACTGACACAAGGCCTTTCTCTCTGCGTCCAGAGCCTGGACCAGATGTCCATTCTCCAGACACTTTAGGGAGAACTGCTGGGACAAAACATCCAGCTCCCGCTGGAAGGAGGCCAGCTCCTCCCTTTAAACACAGAGATTAGAATTAGCATCATAGGGTCAAATACTTGAGCTATTCTTCATGTTTTGTTGGTTTCCTTAGGGAATTGTGGAAATATGAGAATAGTGCCCTTCTTAAAACCTAACTTTTAGAGGAATGTTTCAACACATGAAGGTACTAGTTGTTTGTTTATTTATCCTAATGGATAAAAATATGTTTTTCTGAAAGATTTTAATAAAAAAAAAAAAAAAAAACAATCCACTGGACTTTGTTTCCAAGTTTGAAGACGTTTCGCTTCACATCCAGGAAGCTTTTATTTATGTTCTGGCTTAGAAAACATGCAAATTGAAACAGATGAACGGGTCTGCCCCTTTGGAATGGGGGTCATTCCTTCCTGCTATCATCGCAACCCCCACCCCCATAGAGGGGACAAAAAATCAATGCCTGTTCCAGCCAGGCCAACAATTCCCTCTAACGACCCCCTTTTGGAGACATAGACAGGTATGGGATTTTACAGGCTTACAAAGAACTCAAACAACCCTAATTCCAAAGGGGCAGACCCGTCCATCTGGTTAAACTTGCATGTTTTCTAGGCCAAAACAAGGCTGTGTTTTTGGTCCACCCTATAAAGCCTCAAACTCAATGCTAATTCTGATATTTTTTATTGAAAAAGCTTCCTGGATGGGAAGTGAAACGTCTTCAAACTTGGAAACAAAGTCTAGTGGATTGTTTTTTTTTTTTTTACTTTTTTGGAATGACTATGACCTGGATGAAAATCTTCACCAGATTCTAAAGATTATTGAGCTTTTTACTGGCAACTGAAAAAGTCTTTTGACTTCCTGAAGGAAAGAAGTTTGACTTTAAATGTTGTTAGGGTGAGAACTTGGGAGGTTTTTCTTCCCATCTCAAAGTTCTCTGAACAAAACTATTTATTTTAATCAAATTAATTCTGACAGCAAAGTCAGTCCCTCAACCTTCTCCCAGTCAGATGCGTTTTTACTCCTCTGTAAATGATTTAATGATTTGTTAAGCTGTCCCTTCAGTTTCTGTAGAGCAGCTACCTGTGCTGCCTGTGGATCTCCTCCAGCTGTATGTTTCCATCCGAGTTCTCCGTCTTGGTTCTCTGGATCTCCCTCTGTAGCTCCTCACGGTGAGCGTTTATGATCGCTTCGATTGCTGCAGGAGGAGAAGGAAGAGAGAGAGGGTTATTTGAGAATGGATTCTGATTTTTAGATTTAAATCCAAAGATATCTCACCGGTGGCAGTGGCTGAGCTCTCCTCCTCCAGCAGTCTCTCTCTTTCCAGCAGGAGGCGCTCCACCTCCTGCTGGTGCAGACGCTGCAGCTCCTCCACCACCCTCTCATGACAGTCCTCCATGGCGACCAGACCGCGCTCACATGTGGCCTGGAAACACAAACACACTCCAGTTCAGGTCAGTCTAAAGGCCTGATATTTAATCTAGATCATCCTTAAGTGGAGACCAGCAGGGGAAAATTTAATACACCAATGCTCACACACACACACACACACATATATATAGAAGATAAATACAGAGCTAAGCTGGTCTCTGCAGACGAAGGCTTCACAGAAACTGGAGATCAGAAATTATCCACAAAACCCTGATGAATGTTTCTGTGGTTTTTAATCTCTACTGTACGGCAGCAGATGAAGATTTAATTCATTTTCACAGAAATCAAATTTCCCCTTAAAGGTAAAGTGAATTATTTGAAAAGACCCGCCCTCTCCAATGCACATGAACATCGCTGTACCCTCTCCCGAGAGGGAACTTCTATTAAACGCGTGCACAAGCCCCTTTCTCCTAGTGCACTCTGTTTAAAAGTTGCTGTTTAAATCTCTCATACAAGCTTACTTTCTAAAAGATTTGCAATTTTTCCACTATGTCAGACTCTCCATCGGTAAGTGAAAACCTTTCGTACACATCACCAGAATGATTGATAATTAGGAGGGCCACTTATTTTGATGATCCACACTGAAGAAGAACATCCTCCACTGTAACTTTAACCTTTCAAACACTAAAATTCCAGCCTATGAAAAAAAGATTTGCTGAGAAAATCATTGAACAAGTTGAATCTAAACAGCTTTATGAAATTAAACTATTTGTAATCAGCATTTTTAAAATTCCCTCTTCAAATTTAGGTCTTTATTCTCTTAGCATATATTTAAGTTATTGCTCCAGCTTATTTAATGTAAGTTGATTAGAGCTGCAACTAATGATTATTTTGCAAATCGATTAATCTGTTGGATTAATAATCTGATAACTGAAGGTTCCTTACAAAGGACTTTTTTTCGAAGACTTTTTTGAAATTAAAGCAGGTGAAACCCAAACTTATCCACTTAAGGAGTTCTGGATAGACCATTAACGCACAGCCTAATGTGTATATAGTATATACAGGGTTCCTACAGCAAAAGGCAAGTTAAATTTAAGACTATTAAAGACTTTAATGCCACTTGAAATAAAAATTTAAGACCAAATTCACAAGAAACACAAGAAAAACCTGCTTGTGACAACTTAACCCAAAGGTTTATTTTGACATAAACCACTGCACTAATGTTTCAAATTTTGAAAAGCTTCCCATACAGGAAGAAAGCTAAAAACACACAAATGACAGATATATTTGAACAATTATTTAACTGAATTCACAAACTTTGTTTTAGCAGGGAACAAAACAAATCAGTTTTAAAGCCCCAACATAACCAGTGCTAAGTCTTTTTTGCAGCTATTTTTCTTTGTATGGTTTTCTTAGTATGTTTGATTTGGTGATAAGTGGAGGCGTTGCAGAGACAAGGGTGGAACTAAACTGAGAAATACCGGCTGTTTCTCTCTAACTCCATTTTGACGCTTTGTGTTTCGTGCTTCGCATGTGTGACTCCACTGCCTTAATTCCCATCGTTCTGAGCTTGAATGACTTCTTGCATAAATCCACTGAGCCTCATGTATGTTCCCTGGTTTTAGCCATGGAGGAAACTCTTGGCTGGAGACAATTTTGGTTACATTTTACACTTGCTCATATTTTCCAGACAAAAAGTAAATGGCGCATCCCAAATGTCCCGGCCGCAACAACGCTTTTATTGGTTCCGCTATCGGGACGGAACCCATAATGGCGAGCCGTTATTTTTTTTAAATAAAAAATAAAATAAAAAATGGTCAATTTTAATGTTTTATTTAGATTACAAAAATAAATTGTAATAAAAATAATCCTATTTATGATGTTTTAAAAATTAAGACCTACGAAAGACTGATTTAAGATATTTTAATATCAATTAAGGCCTTAGTTTTATTTTGAAAAATTCAATGCCTTTTAAGACTTTTTAAGGACCCGCGGGAACCCTGTATATAGCTATATACTATATATTGTATATAGCACATTGTGTGTTTTATAGTGTATATAACTATAGATTCTGTATCATGTATAAATATCTAATTTGTCTGCACCATTAACATCAAGTCAAATTCCTCGTAAGTACAAACATAGTTGACAATAAATCTTGAACAAATTGTATTTTTTCTCTTACATTTAAAATGTTTATTTTTTTACAGTTTGGGTATAATTACTGCTCTGGGTCGCTCTGTCAGCTAAAGGCATCTTTTACAGTCTCTGTATTCCAGTTAATGATTAATCGATTACTAAATTAGTTGACGATTTTTTCATTGATCAATTAATCTGATTAATTGTTTCAGCCCTGAAGTTGATTGCTGCAAAGTATCACACAAGCAAAACCATTTCCTCCCTCTCTCTACAAGCTAAGCGCTCGCTAAGAAGCTGAAGGGAGGCCTACAATGTTTGCGTTCAAAGCAGACATGTCCTCCTGATCCAGGTTTTGGACTCAGCCGGTGGGAGGAAAGAAAAGTCAACCACAGAGAACTGTTTGGAAACCCTGAACCTCCAAAAGGGAAGGGGAAACGCCTACCTTCAGCTTTTCTATCTCCCTCTCATGCTGCTCCTGCAGACTTCTCATCTTCTCCTCAGAATCCTCCCTCAGCTTCTCTCCTGAGACACGCAGCTGTTCCTCCAGCTCTTCCACTTTTAGCTTGAGTTCAGAGAGCCGCTGTGACTCCCGGCCAGCTTCCTCCTCATCTCTTTCTTCTGATGCTGCGACGGTTTGCAGTGCGGTCAGAGGGATTTCGCTCTCAGTCAGCTCCATGTCAGACGTCTCCTCCACATCAGAACTCTGTAGCTCTGTGTCTGTAAACGTTGAGGATCTTTCATCAGTCTGGCAGCCTGTGCTCATCCTGGGACTATCTGAGACAGACGCTTCCTCCAGGGTCGACAGTCTTGTTTTTAGCTCTTCGTTTTCCTCTGTGAGGCTGACACAGCTGGAACATCTTCTCCTCTCGTATTTGGACTGAAGCCTGCGTAGAAGGCAGCAGCAGAACGCTTGGGTGGCTGCAGAGTGAATGAAAGAAACTGACACAGGATGGGGAGATGAGTAAAAATCATAGAGTCTATCAGCTGCTGGCAGCAGTCTGTCGAGAGCAGAGCTGCTTCCAGAGGAGGAGGAGGAGGCCAGGAGGTGTAGTGAGGAGATCTTGGTCTGTGTAACAGCCTCCAGATTCTTCAGATGATCTTTTAAACCAGACCTACAGCTTCCCTCCTCTGTTCTGGTTTCAGAAGGTGCAGAACTTTCCTGTTTCGAGATAAAGTTTCCATCGTCCAAAGCTTTGCTCTCACATGTCCCTGCTTCACTGCCTCTCATCTCCTCCAGGTGAAGAAGCAGCTGTAGGCCTTCCAGCACCATCTGATCCTCCAACATCAACCCTTCCACCACCTCACACAGAAGCTCTCCTATCGGGTTCTTCAGCTGAGGCCGATCGTCCCTCAGTTTATCCAGGAGAGATCTCCAAAATGTTTCCTCCCACCTCAGCTGCCTCACCATGCCGGAACTCCCCTCCTCTTCTTCTGGTTCTCCGTTGAAGTCAAAAATTTCGATAAGCTCCAGTAGTGTCCTTAAAGCTTTCTGCCTCATTACTGCTCCTTCTATCACTTGCTGGATCTTTTCTTCAGCAGGAACAATCCGGCTCCTGTCTTCTTCTTCTTCCGCTTTCTCCTCAGCCAGCCTCCTGATGTCTGCCTCGGCCTCTGAAGCTCTTTGCAGATAAAGTTCTCCTGTTTCTTTCAGCTCCATGTTGTGGTTCTCCAGCTGCCTGCGGGTCAGCTCCGACTCTTCCAGCTGCCTCTGTAGCTCCATCACTTTGGCCTCTGTAGCATCCAGACTCTGAAGCAGCTCTGCCTTTTCTGCCCTGTGTTTGTTTTCTTCTTCTGCTAATCTGTTTGTGTCTGCTGCATTTTTTAGTTGCAGCAGCGCCTCCGTCTCCTTCAGGTTTTCCTCCAAAGAGGTGATCAGCATCTGAGCCTCCAGGAGCTCCTGGTTCCTCAGACTCAGCTGCCTCTCCAAGTCTTCCAGCTTCATCTTCTCCTGTTGTTCGACCTCAGGAAGGTGATGGGGCTCCGTGTATCGGCTGCCCAGCTCTACCTTCAGCCTCTCGATCTCACGGTCTGCCTCAGTCAGCTGGTTTACCATCTCCTGGTTGCGTTGGTTGAGAGCCTGGTTCTGACTGGTGAGCAGCTCAACCTCTTGGGAAAGCCTCTTCATTACAGACTGGTCTGTAGCAACAGGGCTCTCACGGATGTCTCTCCCTACAGGTTTTTCTGGTACAAAAAACTGTTGGGAATCACAGTCTGAGCCTAATGAAGGTGATTTAGCATGTGGTTCCCTCTGACACAATCGATCCAAATCATTTATGTCTTTTAGTGGCTTTAAATGTAGATCTGCTGGGTGGAAGACTGCTTCAGATAAGATCGAAGGGTCCTGCTGGAGAAAAACAGAAGGAAAGGAGAAACTCAGATAGCAAGCAGGAATATTTCACCAACAGCTGATTATGATGGCTGCTAAATTCTTCAAAGAGATATTAACATTGATCCATAGCAGAGTTAGACATAAAAAAACTGATTTAATCTGGATATACTGTAAGTCTTTCACATCTTATAGACTTTCCTGCATTTGTTCATGTTAAAACTGGAATTTGCAAAGACAGATCAATACAGATAAAGTTTCATTGGAAAATTAAAATAATTACAAATTCTAAAAACTAAAGCATGTATTAATATTCAACCCATTTACTCTAATATCCTTAAAAAAAATTCAGGTTAACCAATTTCCGTTATTTGGTTAATTAATAGAACTATTACCTGAGAGTAACTAAAGTTTCTATAAAAAAATTCATAAAAAAAAAAAAAAAATCCATAGGACATGTAGAGATATGCAGAATAGAAATATTGATTTGACTGATAAATTGAAAAATAAAGTATATAAATACATTTCTTTTAAATATGGCCGACAGGTCCAAAATGCATAAAGATTTACTTCTTGTTAACAAAGCCAATATTAACATGAATGGATTCTGCACCAATAGGAATAGCAGTTTGAACTCAATAGTAGTTTGGAGTCAGGTGACTTGGAGCTCAGATGTTTCCAGATCCTAGTAGCTCCATGACAGAGCTGAGAAATGGCTTCTCCTCAGCTTTAAATTTCTCAGATTCAACCCAAAAAAGAAGCAACTGCAGGTGAGCATCGCTCACATTTCTGAAAGTAGGTGGCGACTTAAGGAAGCAAAAGGAGCTCAGAAGATATGTGGAGGTTTCTGCTTGTCTGATGAACAGGTAAATTGCATGTTTGGTTTAGAATTAACATTAAACTAGCAGCTATCATCTTCAGATTGAATTAACTTCTGAGAGATTTAATGTCAGAATGCAAAAGCCTCTGAGGTTTGTTAGAGAAGATAAAAAATACATATTTTTAGGACCAAGGGACCCAGCAGATGGGTCGGGGAGAAAGTTGTGGAGGTTTAAAAGCAGGATTAGATCATAAAACAATATCCTGAGGCTTGTTCAATCCATTGTCTAAAAATGGACACAGGATGGAGCTGTAAACCTTGACTGGTTAATAAAGACTACATTTGGTCTTCATTAAAGAAGTAAAAAAATCAATTGGCAGGACAAATATATTTATACTCAGAGCTATGCCACGGTGGTGGCAGCATCATGCTGTGTAGATTTGTTTTCTTTTGTTGAGCTAAATAGAGGACAGTCCTGGAGTAAAAGCTCTTAGTTGCAGAAGAAAACGTTAAACTTGGGTGAAGCTTCCCTCTCCAGCAGACGATGACCCTGAACATACAGCCAGAATAAAGTGGTGTAGTTTAGATCAGGGCGCAATAATGAGTCAGAGCGGACCAGTGAAAGTCAAGATCTATATCCAGTGACAAAAGTGAGATAAGACAATATGAATGATGACCATAGATGATTTCCATCTAAGCCGACTCACTTTAAAATATTAAGCAAACATTTTAGTTTCCAGATGTGTGAAGATAAAGGAGACGATACTAAACAACTCAAAGTTGCAGCTGCGGCAAAAGGAGGTTTGGCTGAACATAAGCCAAATTTTGTATGTTTGCATTTATATAAAAAGCCTTTGAGAACCATTTACCAACTGCCTCCCTCAACAGAATAATCACACAAATAAAATTCAGCAAAGTAACATGATCTGTATCTGTATCTGTGGGAAACAAAAGGATTCTAACTAAATTCAAATCTCTGTTGGATAATGTCCCCCCCCATGCCTGAAGCTGGTGCTGAAATGGACAGCTCCTTCAGTGACAGACTGCTGCACCTTAAATGCACCAGGGAGCATTATCACAGATCCTTCCTCCCAGCAGCTGGAAGACTTTATAACCACCAATGTTTCCAACAACTTCAATACGTTTTTACATTCATGCTGATTTTTTTCAGTTTCTCTCTTAGTCATTTACATAACATGCTGCTGTCATTTTTTGCACATCTCTGGTGTTGCTGCTATTTTAACATATCCATTACTGCAAAAATGTCCACAGCTGTTTATTGATTATTTATTCTTTAGATGACAGTATTTATATTTGTAAAAAAAAACTGTACAGTACAGTATTTTATTTGTTTATTTTCTCAACTTTGTCACTTATTCTGTTATTTTTATACACTTTTTAAGTTCCAAATTGTGTGACCACTTTTGCTATAACCTTTTGATGCTGTAACACCAAAATGTCCCCATTGTGGTACATTAAAGAGCTTTTCTATTCTATAACAGAAAGTGACAGGGTTCTGTATCTACTGACCTGTTTCAGACACAATCCGGCTGCTCTGAGCTGAGCTTCCAGTTGGAGTCTGTGGCGCTCCGAATCGGCCAGCTGGGATTTCAGCTCATCGACCTCCAACAGCAGACATTATACAATCAAGACACAGCAATAATGAAGGAAAAGTAACAAGAGGAGAAATAGGATCACATCTTAAACATATCTGATCTTTTTAATGTTGTGCAGGTCGGTCCCTCAGAGAGACTGAAGACAGCACGTTAGCTTATCATGAATGTTTTAACTTTTCAACATTTGCTAAAACAGCAGCTCAGTTTTAAATCTGGGCTCCAGCTGGATGGTAAACTGGCGATCAGAAAAGCTGAACCAATCAGAAGGAAGTACCTAAAGCACCATGCTACACTTTATACAGCTACTGTAGGTACACTGAGCTTCCACTCACCACCTTCCTGCAGCCCTGCAGCTGCTTCTCCACCTCCAGAGTATCCCTGTCCTCAGCAGACAGCATGACCGTCCTCTCTGGTCTCAGCCTGGTGCTCTCCACCTGCCTCCAGCACTCTGCTATCTTCTCCTCCATTTTCCTCTGGGACTTTGGACTCAGGGCCTTCACGGCGCCGTCTTCTGCTTTCTGGGTCTCCCCTTTGCCCAGAGGGAAGCCCAACAAGCTCTCGTACCTCTTCCTCCTCTCCTCCCGCCTCCTCCGTCTCTCCAGATCACCCAGCTCTGGAGAGTGGTCGGTGTTCGCCGTCGCCTGGTTCTCACCTTCGTTCTGTCTTTCCAGAACACTCCTGGATTTGGGGGGGTGGTCTTTAATTGCAGGAACGTTGTTGGTTGCAGAGTCCTGCGTCACATCTGGCTTGGGGATGACCTCAGGCGGGCTGGAGGGAATGTGGCGGCCAGGTAAGCTGAGGATATGGAACAAAAAGGTGGTGAGAAGAGCTGTAGGCAGAATACAGAGGCTAGAGAAGTGATGCACAGAGAGGTGAGAACGTTGGTACTTTAAAAAGACTAAATATAGAAAACATTTCTACTTTAAGGACAAGCAATTCCTTTAACTTTGTTTTTTTAAATCCTTTGATTAGAGCAGAGGATTATAAACCTTGTTTTTGTTTTAGAAAACTGTTACCATGATGGTTAATATTTGGTAATCATTAAAGCTTTAAGCCATAGACCTACAACATTAAAAGTGTTCCTAGGTCTCCCTATATCAGTTGAACTCCTAGTTGCAAGTAAAAAAAACCAGTGAGCTTAACGAGGGAGGCATCTGTTGTTTCTCTCTTATTAAGGTGAATGTTGGAATTGGACCGACACAAAGATGGCATAACACAAAGGTTGAGAGCTCACTCGGTTACGTCTGGTGCCTTGGCTGGATGCACGTTCTTCATCAGGGCTTGGATCCAGTTCCTGCGTATTCCTGCAGTCATGGCAGACAGCGTGTAGACCGACCTCTGAGTCTATGAGATTCAAAGAGGACATTTATACACTTTAGCAACAGCTTCACTTTGGACTCTTGTGTTTATAGCCCCTCATAGCGTAGTCTTACGTGGATCTGAAAGCCGTAGTTTCTCTGGACCCGATACTCGGACACGCTGTAACACTTTGTTAGGTCGATTTCTCCTTCAAGGTTTGAAGACTGAAACGAAAAGAGAAACTTTTAGGTCTTAAATACTTTGGATTATTGGTTTTTTCTGCTCTAACATGAACGTACCTCCTCTGCCAGTGAGTCCTTGTAGTATCTCAAACTGGTCATTGACAGAACAAACCAGTATTTCTTCCACTAGAGGGAAGCAAAGAACATCCAAAAAGCTCAATCACTGTGGAAACCTTTCTCAGGACAACTGAAATTTGTTAATTTTTTTTTTCTGAATTTACCTCCTCATCATCTTCATCAAGCTTCATCATCCAGCCTTTCTTGAAATTCAATAAATCTGGCTGAAAAGATGAAGAAAACAAGTTTAAATAAAAATGAGAATACATTAAAAAGCATTCAGTATTTATTTTCCTAATCTTCAAAGATTTCAACTGAGAATAAATTGCATTGACAAAAAGTAGACAATGCATATGCCATAAGTGGGCATGTTGCAGGTGATCTACAAAGACACGTGTGCAATGGACAAACGGTGCAAACTACCGTAGTTTGGTTCTGGCACATTTAAATAAGTATATTGGATGAGTTACAGTTTAAGAGAGGTCATAAAAAAGATGAAGCTTTAAGCCAGAGATGGAGATAATAATGAACCATTATCAAAAGAGAAAATAATTATTATGGATATCCAGATCTAATATTAATATCAGTCTGATATCAGCCAAAAAATTAATATCTGCCTGAATCTAAATCTCAGATGGAAACACTCTGCTTCTATCCGCTTCTCTGTACATTTTCTGTGACCATTTGCTAAATAATGATGAGTTATTAAAATTACTTTCAATTCAATTAAATTCATTTTCACATGGGGCGACAGTGGCGTTGGATGTAGGAGTTTGCCCTGAAATCGAAGGGTTGACGGTTCAAGCCCCGACTTCGACTTTCAGTGTCGTTGTGTCCTTGGGCAAGACACTTCACCTGCATTGTCTACTGATGGTGGTCAGAGGGCCCGGTGGCGCCAGTGTACGGCAGCCCCGCTTCTGTCAGTGAGCCCCAGGGCAGCTGTGGCTACAATGTAGCTTGCCACCATCAGTGTCACTTTTAATTAAATTCCGTTTTATTACATATCTGTTTATTAATGCAGCTGCGATTCACAAAACGTTATCATGAGGTCCTTTACAGAGACAATTCAATCAGATCCTAGTTTTCTTTCTAAAGATCAGTTGTTCTCATGTATACTGATGGATCCCACTGTTCTCTGTTTGAGAAACATCACTTGATTGAAGTTTTCTAATATTTCACACAACAAAATTAGTAATAAAACTTTGTATGATTTTTTACTGATGTTGGTCACTACTATACAAACATTGTATCGACACACTCCTGATAATAATAATTATAATAATAATGAATATTATGAATAGTAATCATAGAATCTCAAACTGATACAATGCCCAGATGACTGAGAATTTAGCCAGGCTGCAAAAGTTTAATTTAAAAGAATATTATCTAGAAGCCGCGGCCAGATTAGGTCCTAAACTGCAGGACTTACCTCCACACCCTCCATCTGCTTGACCTAATTTATTGAAAATCAAGGTAGACCAAAAATAATTTCCTAAAACATTAATGAGCTTAGTGCAAGTTGCTAGGGACAATTGAGGGAGAAAATTAAGTCCAACTTACTTCAACTTAGAGGGGTAAATTCTTTCAGTAATCTTTTTTTTATAGGTCTGGTTTAAAAAAAAAAAAAAAAAACAGTTTTTCCCTACTAATATTATTCTACTATTATTTCTGACAGTCCAGATCTGTTGATATGCATATAGACTCCATCATGTCAATTCTATCAATGATTCAGAAATATTTGCAGGTGAATTTCCAACACATTTTCAAATGTGCTAAACATAGACACAAAAACTGCGACTGCTTTTAATTCTTGGCACGATAAACTGCTTTGTGAGTGGTTTGTTTTTACACTTATATGCTGCAATTCATTTTCACCATTAGCTCATTAAAACTTGTTGCTGCAGAGAAAAAAATGTCCTCTGCATTTTTATTAAGGCAGATGTAAGAAGCTGTGCTCACTTGTTCTGCTTATTTGCACCTGGTATGAGGATCAGCTTTGTGCGCTCTATTCAGGTTGCATGTTTTCTATCCACACAAACCTTTTGTAAATCAGGCCTTTAGTTTGATCTTGGTTTTGGTGAATAGAATCAGAGATGCACTAAAGAGAAAAAAATCTTACAACAGAGAGACTTCTGGGAAATTCTGATCCTTTTACTCCTTCATTTGAGGGATGTGTCAGGGCAGCTGACAGGACACTTTTGGAATGATGCCTAGTTGATCTAGATCCAACCTCAGAAGGAACCATGTGGCTGAATGTATTTCAGCAAAATTGCTGCACTTTATGTTTTCCAGCTTTAAACCTGCAAAGTTTATTCTGTTTAGGAGGTATTGGTCCTCTGAGTTCAGGCAAAAAGATCTGCATAGCTGACATAGACAGAGAAAAGTAACATAGACGGAGAAAAGATGGCGGAATTTGGTATTAGCCATTAAGCAATTTATCTTTTCCAAACATGAACTATTAAATAATGAATGTCCCAAAATTGCTAATTTTCTTCCACACATAATATGCAGGATGGCTGTGCCTATTCGGGACGTTTTCTTTCTAATTTCAAGGCTCTAAATATGGTTTTTAGGGTGGATTTTAGTTGACTACAGAAGTCCCTGATTTACAACCTGATTTTAATGAATCTAAAATCTTTTCTTGAGAAGGAGCTGGTCATAAAAAACTGACTGGAATCATTTTTGAATTAGTCTTAGTTTCGGGAAAAGGTGGAAGGTTCCTCAAGACTGGACAGCTAACTGCTTTACAATTAAAGTTTTGGAGATTTGAGAAGCTTCTGTCAATTTTAAATTCCTCAACCAGAACTATCGCACGTCAAGTGAATGCACAAAGTTTTACTTTAATCTTGATTAATATTATAAATCAGGGCATGAAAAAGACTGAGATAAATAAATCTGAAATGTTTTAAAACTTTAAGACCCTGCAGAAATCCTGTTTTATTTCAATCATTTTTAAAAAGTAAACTTATTTCGACAAAGATTCTTAAGACAAACCCTTGTTATAGATTTTATTTAAATAATTTGTATTAAGAGGATTTGCTTTAAATTATATTAATGATGTTTTAAAGATGTCTGGTCTTTGCATCCACAGAACCAAAACCAAACAGAGAAGCAATGTTAAGTTTTTATGCTCTACTAAACTGGATGAAACTCAAAGATTGGAAAAGTGCTGCAATCCTGAGTTCTTTTTAATCAAGATTAAAAGCCCCTTTTTAGAATTAGGCTTACTTGCTTTCCTGTTTTATACTACTGTAAACAGGAAAGTTTTCCTCTCTCATGTTTTTATCATGAAGAGCAGTTTGAATTATTATTTTTTTTGCTATAATGTGATACAGAAAAAAGCCTTAAAATAATCAATTAAAAAAATGTTTAAACTTGTAACTTCAATAAAGCAGTATTGGTTACAGTAACTGTGTTTTCCTGCAGCTTGTGGACTCACTCTTTTCAGTCAATGACAAGAACGGACCCAAAGTACAGATACTTTATATTTATTAATCAAGATTCATGTTGTCATTGTGACATTTATCAGCATGATCACATGCTTTTAAAATATCATGCAGCCCAAATCAGTGAGTCTATAAATGCAATCTAACTTATTACTGCTGTTCCACTGTTGTTACTCTGTTTTTGTTTCATTTTGTTGCAGAAATTAAGTTATTAAATTATTCTTTCCATCTTAACATTACCAACAGGTTTTCCATGATCCAAACAGTGTTCAGTTAAGAACCTTCTTAGCTTCCCCCATAACTTTATCATAAAAACCAACAAGATTTCCTTTAATGGGATCAAAGCAGCCGCTTGTTTTCCCATCCATCCTTCCTGCTGTCTATCTGTCTCTTCTGTAATATTTAAGTTTGTTTTGTACGTCTTCATATTATATCTTTGTAAATCCTCAGTGTTGATATTTTAATGGTAACTTTGGAAACATCTTTAGTTAATAATTATCGTTTTATTATCTTATTCAACATTTTGGCAAAATTCTTTTTTTTTTAAGAGTTCAGTAAATAAACTTTAAGCTGAGCTGACAACTTACTGTACTGATGCATGGGGAGAGCTGCTGCAATAGAGTGTCAATAGAGACATCCAGGAGTGGCGGCCTAGTGGTTAAGGCATTGTTTCCACTGCCCCACTCCCACGCACGGCCCCTCTAGGTCCCTGAGTGTCGCACAATGGCACTCAGGGATCGAAGCTTCTCAAATCTCCAACGCTTTTATTGTAAAGCAGTTAGATGTCCAGTCTGGAGGAACCTTCCACCTTTTCCTGATACTAGACTAATTCCAAAATGATTCCTGTCAGTTTTTTATGACCAGCTCCTTCTCAAGAAAAGATTTTAGACTAATTAAAATCAGGTTGTAAATCAGGGACTTCGGTAGTCAACTAAAACCCCCCCTAAAAACGATATTTAGAGCCTTGAAATTAGAAAGAAAACGGCCCGAATAGGCACAGCCATCCTGCATATTATGCGTGGAAGAAAATTAGCAATTCTGGGACATTCATTATTTAATAGTTCATGTTTGGAAAAGAAAAATTGCTTAATGGCTAATAGCGGATTCCGCCATCTTTTCTCCGTCCGTGTTACATTAATAATTATCGTTTTATTAACTTATTCAACACTTTGGCAAAATTATTATTTTTCAGTAAATAAACTTTAAGCTGAGCTGACAACTTTCCAAGTACTGATGCATGGGGAGAGCTGCTGCAAAGAAATATCTGAGTGTCAATAGAGACATCAAGGAGTGGTGGCCTAGTGGTTAAGGCATTGCACTTGAAATCCAGAGGTTTCCACTGCCCCACTCCCCACACGGCCCCTCTAGGTCCCTGAGCGCCGCACAATGGCAGCCCACTGCTCAAATGCAGAGAGTTTAATAAAAAGAAAAAAAAGAAAAAAATAATAATAATTTTGTGTGGTGAAAATCAGAGGCTAAGGTCTTGTTATGAGCTTTAAGCACTGCAGTAGACGGGGTCCAGCAGACATTTGCCAGAAGCATTAATGGGAACAAACTGGGCTTTGTGGTTGTTTTTCTGATTGATTCTTAACAAAAAAAACAAACAAAATCTCTTTTTAAAATGCATCAGAAGGAGGCAAAACGTCAGATCTGATCAGCTAATAGCCGAGAAGAGAAAGAGATTAACTCTCTGTACATGGTGGCTTGTAGCGGACACACACCTTTTTTAAATAAATTGAGGAAGATGAAATAAGAGATGAGAAACTGTATCAGTAAATCGGGCAAAGAAACCTTTTCTAGTGTTGAAGGGCAGAAATGAAGACATTCTGATTGAGATCTCAGCCTCTGGGATTCTAAATATGAGAACACATCAGATAAACCTCATCCAGACCAGCCGCCTCTTACAGACACGCTAATAAAGCAACCTGTCCAACATTTTACCGTCATGGCCATGTCTGATGTCCGGCGATCCAGAGACTTTGCTCTTCTCTGAGGAGCAGGAACATTAAGCGTGTTACCATCTCCTGCTGACAGCAATTTCTGTGTGGATGGAAAAAAAAGGCAAGATTTAGCAGCTTAAGTGAATAATTTTCCCCTCTGGGGGAGGCTCTCATTGAGATAAGCAGAAGGTTTTTAGCAAAGGAACCGCCAGCAGCAGTGTTGCCCAACCTTTTTGACTTGTGTATCCCTTTGGGCATTTTGTCGCATTTATTTATAATTTACCATAATATGTGGTAAAAGAAAGAGATAAAACTTTCATTCAGTGTATTTCAGGATTTAAAGGTTTAACATTCTGAGATAAATGCATGCAACCTGAACCTACATTTTTAGACAATGTGTGTATCTGAGATGTGTTCTTATGGAACTCATCTTTCCATTTTTCATGAACACAAACTTCCTCTTGCTTTGAAGGTTTTATAAGACAGTTTTAAAGTGTAAACGCCATAAAACTTCACATATTTAAGGCTATAATAGCAGCTTTTGGGACCTGACTGCAGCCTTTTGTCCTGTCTAACCTGACAAACAGAACTCCTCATAGAACTCCACGTCAGAAATCAATTTTTGCAGACATACCTCTGCATACATACTATGGGAGTTTGTTCCAGGCATTCACAGATACACATTACAACTACATACTAAGCTGCAGCTACAGATATATACCACCCTGAAAAATGATGTGTATCTCCAAAGGTTTTGCCTTCCCCACACATGTATATCTAAGGGATACCTGCTGCTCTAGAAGCATTTTTTTATACTTTGGTTGGCTGTTGTCTTCATTTTGCTGTTATGTTCTCTGTTTTCTGTTCCTTTCATGTCATACAGTTATAGAAGCAGACTTGTCAGAGTAACTATAAATTTTCTGTGTAGTCTATATTGTTGTTTTGTTTTATTTTCTCTCTTTTCATGCACTCATTCCTGTCTATCTCTTTCTCTCCCCTTCGTTCTTCTCCCCGCATTCTTTCTCACATCCCTTTCTGTCTCAGTGTCTGTTATATTATTTTACTCCCTAAATAATTTCAAATAAAGTTTCATATACAAGTACACAGTGGAACCTTAGAGAGACAACCAATGGTTTGCTTGTGCAAGCAAACCTGTTGGGCTATCAGGTAGCTCTGGGACATCTATTCCCAGAACCATGATGCGTAAACAGGACACAAACAAAGATAAATCAATTTATTTAGTTACGCCTTTCCATTGAGTTTTGGTCCACGTCATAGAATTTACATAGTGTTGTCACAAAGGCTGGGTATTTTCGCCAAAGTCCTGAATTGATTCATTCAGTTCTAAATCGATTAATTGCGATTCAATCTGTTTTTACAACAATGAAAGTGGTTCAACTGTGTTTCAAAATACTCATGTATTTTATTCTTTTCTGTCATATTAAACACAAAGTGCAAACTTGTAAATCGGACAGTTTAAACTTGAGATGTGAATAAAACTGTCTCAAAAGTGCAAACTTGTTTGTTAAAAAATGTGAAAAAGTGAAGCCTCACTCGAGCAAGCAGACGTGACACAGTGTGGACACAGCAGACATGCATGAGCTGCTTTATCTTCGCTGCACAAACCATATTTGCCGCGTTGTCTGTAACAACTGCAGGGTGTTTGCTGGTCAGCCCCCATTTGTTATTGTCTTCAGTCGACCTATGGGCTATATATGCAGCTTTCTGGCTTGAAGTCATTTTAAGTGCATCTTTCCTGCTCATTTGAATGTGAACGTCACTATAAAAATAATTGATCTTATTCCCTAGACATCGATTTTGCAAAAATGTAAAGGAATCGATTCAAAATCGATTAAATCGTTTTTTTACCCAGCCCTAGTTGTCACCATGACAGAATCAACACCAGTTATAGTTTTATTCTTGACAATTATATCTGCTAATTCTGTGCTGACAAATCCTGGGTGTGAAGGGAAAACAAGCTACACCAGTGGAAACGCTCACATCAAAACAGGATCAGTAGAAGTTCTAAAACATGCTTTTGAGAAACAAAAGTGTCCCTAATGATGTCAAAATGGGGATGGTGTGTCAGTAATCAATGGATACTGGAAAGCAGAGTCAGCTGTGAGGATTAGGCACAGCAGGCAGACAGACAAGACTCCACATGCACCATCTATAAGATGCAAGAGAAGCTTATTTTATCCTTCACTTAAAAAAAAGTGATAAATCTCCCGAAGATTTGTTCTGGTCGTGTTTCATGCCGGCTCCATTTCAGGCCTGGATTACGCAGCATTAATGAAACAGGGTTGGGTTTTTGTTTACTTCAGGCCAGAGATGGGGACTCGAGTTTGTGACTCGTACTCGAGTCGCACTTAAGTCGCATATTTAATGACTTCAGACTCGACTTAGACTTGCATTTGAAGGACTTCAGACTCGACTGAGACTCGTGATTTCCGACTTGTGAACAATATTTTATTCCAGTGTAAAAACACTTATTCAAGTGTTTTTTGTTTTACTAACTTGACTGATCGCCGCTCGCCTTACCTGCTACACAGAAGAGGTGTAAAAAAAAAAAAAAAAAAGTAGCACTTGTGGCCAGTATGGCCCAACACTCAGTCGTTGACACAAGGTGGAGCAAACAACTCAAAGACCCAAACCGTGAAGCACTCAAGTTCAAGCGTTTTATTTATACAAAAACCCACAGCAAAAGTGGCTTAATAAAACAGTCCTTTTCTTCTCCTGATAAAACCTAAAATTCAAGAGTTTTCCTTAAAAATCAGAGGCTGGAAGTTGGGCGCCGCTTGTTATGCTGCTTCTGGTGCGAGTGATCGGCCTGGAGCACCCACTGGCTGATCCACAGCTGACTCAGCGGCCCTCCGGCACTGTTCCACTCCCTGGCGTGCCACACCCCTTTCCACACCGATCCAGCTAAAAAGAGAAGCAAGGAGAACGCCAGCATCCACGCGCCAAAACCCCGTCGGAAGATATATTCCTGTTCATGCTTTAAGCGAGGGGGAGCGCTACTTACAGGTGAGGTTCCTCCTCTGCCCTAATACTCCTTACTGGGCCATCTGTGCACCCTCCTGGTGCGCGGATCCCACCTGCATCTCCCCTGGCAGCGCGTCCGTCTCTGTCACCTGCAGATTCCGTTCTCCTTCTACTTTCCTTCAGACTCCTTTTATGTCGGCTTTAATCAGCCCTTGCTCACACCTGAGCGCAGCATTACGCAGCGCAATCAATGCACTCCGCCTCCTCAGACAACTACTTCAGTCCAGTGCGCATGGATTGTCACAAGGGAAAAACAAACCAAAACAACCCAACATGCAGGAACAATTCAAAAGTCTAAAATAAAGGAAAACAGTCATATAAAAAAGAAACATCAAAACATGCAAAGCTCAAGAAGAAAAACAAATCATATCTTCCTCTCCAAACATGCAAAGCATAAAACTAACATTTAAATGAAAGAAAAACATAAATCATATTTTTCTCTGTGCTACACACTGACGTCACTGACGCAACAGTACGTGACATATATGCCCGTGCGCATGCATGCATGCAACCCATACAGATATGGAAGCGATGATTACCCCCCCTGTTTCGGTGCCACCGTTCATAATAACCTTTGGCTACAAAAACTTTACATAAGGCGGGAATAAAAGAGCAGCAAACTGCAGCTTCTTTAGAAAAAAATACACGATGCTTGGTCCACCACATCTAATTTTATCAGCCACAGTGCAGTGCAGGTGTACAGCCAGGGACATCACAGACATAAGGCAATAATTCAGGACCTTATTATTTCATGCAACCTCCCATTGTCTTTGATCGACAAGCCCAGCTTTAAAAGCTTCATCGCAGTGGTAGAGGAGAAATATGTTGTGAATAATGTTGTAAATTGGCACTAAATAAATAAACTGAATTGAATTGAAAATACTGCCCGCCAAGTCATTAAGTTACAAAAAGTTATTGCCACAATCTTTCTTTTATAAAGGTATTGTTATTGTCCTGCTATTTGTTTAGGGTTTTTCTTTATCTCTTGTAGTTGCTAACCTCATAGGTATTAATAAAAGGCAGGATGTTTTTTCCACAGTCCTCATTTTCACTTAAAAATAAAAGAGCAGACATTTACTGCTAAAACTAGAAAAAGTTGTAACCACAAATGTCAGGTAAATACTGTAAGAAAATAGTTTTTTTTAAAGAAAAAAAACTAAAAATGCAAAATTTATCTGGAAAATTTTTTTGTGTGTGTGCTTTTTTTAATTGTATTTTTTATTTAGCAGTTCAAGATAATTATAATTCCATAGATATAATAGCGACCTTTAAGCTATACCGTCTCAGTGACTGAGATGAAAACACAAGGAGAAACAAGCAAGCACGAAAATTATTGCACTTTTTTTAATTAATCAAGTGATTAGAATTTTTTGTGCGATTAATTGATTATTGCGACAGGCCTTCTCAAGACTTGAGACTTGACTTGGACTTGCAAAAAATGACTTGTGAACATGTCTGCTTCAGGCCCTGCTATTCAAAAAAATCATTCCTTTCACTTATGTAACATCTTTAAAGGGGGGTTTAATCAGGGGCGTTGCTAGGCACAAAGCTTTACTGGGGCACTGGCCCCCTACCGCATATGCCCCTCCTGCCATACACAAATACAGACAAGCACACTGCCCAACCCTGATACATTCCAACCAAAATTACCAGTTGAGATATTAATAAGTGTAAGAGCATATTTGTTTTAACAAACATGAACATTTTCAACATTGCAGCTATAAAAAATAAGACATTACCAACTTTAAAAATAAAACGTTTCCTTATACACATTCTGAAGTAATCATTAATTTCTAGGTTTCAGAGTTTTAGTTCGGGGGAAATGTTAACTCATCCTGAACTAAGTTCAGGATGAGTTAATTTTTTGAGCATTAAAGTGTACCTCCTATTTATCATTTTTGCAAAGCAGTCAATCACTTGACTGTGACTCAGCTTAGAAAGTTCTTCCTTTTCAACTGATAAAATAGCCAGATGATGGAGCCTGTCTTGTCCCATTGTGCACCTCAGCCAAGTGTGGAACCTTCTCAACACACTGAATGACCTTTCAACTCCAGCTTTTGACTGGGATTGTGAGGGAGATCTGGATGACCTGTGTTAGTCTTGGGAACATGATGTTATCAAGCAAGTTGAAAACACACTGCATATCCTTGATGACAAGGCTTTCTTTTTCAATCATAAAAAGCTTTCAAACCATTTTGAATTAAACAAACGTTTTTTTTACTCCAAATTTGTCCTGGGGATAGTGGGATAACTTCACTTGTTTAGGACCATCATGCTTTCCCCCTAAGTCACTAATGTCCCCTTCTTATTTGTGGAGGCTGGTTGTTGCTCCCTCATCACCTTCATGGTCCTGTCTCTCCTGTCTCTCACCTGTCTCTTGCCTGTCAGTCTCGCCTCATCCTCCCTTTCCTACTCCAGCACCTTCATTCTCATCCTCTACAGCAAACATTAAAAAACGTAAATCTATAATTATGTAAATATCTATCATATTGCTTATAACGTCCCTAATGTAACTGCTTAGCTTAAATCACTAATTCATCACGGGACCTTACCTCCCTCTCTCATCTTGTTTTACTGCTTCCCCGTCTCTGCTTCGTGTGAGGAATTTCCTGATATCCATCTACAAACCAATGCAGTCATTTTCAGTTAGTAGCCTATAAATCATGTGGTTTCACTGGGAAAATAATAAAATTGACAGGTAAGAAACGTTACCAGAACTAAAAATGCGTCGCGGCCGCACAGTGTCCCATCCAAAACAGTTGAGAGCAGTGTGTTAGTTTACCTGCAGTTCATGCAGTGACATGCGCTGACGTGGGGGCGCTAATTCATCCTCAATTTGGAGTTAACAACACACTTGCTGCGCGTTGGAATTATCTAAATTGATGCATTAAAAAATGTAATACTGTTGCAAATATTCATGAGATTTATACTGGGGCACAGCTCATTTATACTGGGGCACGTGCCCCAGTAAATGGGGTCTGGCGACGCCGATGGGTTTAATCAATACAGACCCTCCTTTGTGTTTTTTTCTGGCAATAACATTGAAAACCATCCAAGGACACAACACACAGGAGGGCAGCCTTCTGACTGCAGTGTGAACCAATTTTGTTCTGCCTTTCTAACAATCGCTGAACACGACTGACAGAAGCTGCTTTCTGTTCACTGAAGAAGTTTCCCCCCGCTGAGGGGGAGGAGGGGAGCATGGGGCTGCTCTGGGAACCTCCTGAATGAACTCCGGACGGATGCCTTTAGTCTTCTCCTGACGACCGAAACAAACGCACCCAAAGACATGAAATCATGATGTAGGCTCACATGTTCCGATTGGAATGAGTCAGCGTCTTTACTGGAAGGTTACCAGCTGTTCTGATGACCCTGCTTTATCTACTGCTGGGGTTCATTCCTGGTCAAATTAAATGCATTTTCCTTAGAATTTAGGGATATCTCAAATATCTCCAGTTTATTACAATCTATATAGTCATCTAAAAGCAAAACATGCCATTTTTAGTTTTCTGGGCGAGGCCCTCAGATTTGTTTAAAAAGTGCTGGTATTTACAAACTACCCATGATGTCAGGCTCTCTAACAGGCTCTCTAACCGGGTCCCTAACAGGGTTTCCAGGCCCTTTGGAAAAGAAACGGATCGCCAGAATCACACCAACATGAAGTAAATGAGGTCAACAAAACTGCTTTACTTTTATGACCCAAAGGCGTGTTAGACAGATCTACAGGAAATTGGTCTAAATTCCTGTCTCTATGTGTCAAAGTTTCTCTATTATGAAAATTCATTTTCTAGAAAAACTGAATATAGTCTGAAAAATTATTAATAAATAGGTCACTTTAGGTACAGATTGTCTGAAATGCAAATCTAAGTTTTTATGTAACATAATCTTTATATGTTTAAAAAGTCTGAATGATAAAACAAGTTAGTGTTGTTGACATGTTTGGTGTTTAATTAGGCTGCAGAATGTTGTTCCACTGAAACAGATTCTCATTGTTTCCACTGGTTATGTCATTTTAAATGTTCCCAATGTTAAATCTACCTGTGATTGGTTAATGAGGCAAGTTCAGTTACAGAGAATCAGAGAGCCCATCCTAAAGCCTCTCTGACCAGAACCTACCCCGACCAGATCAACCAGTTGGATTTGATTTCAATGAAGGTTTTTAGTTGCATCATATACTTTGTCAGCTTTATCTAAATATTGTGTTCCTGCAACATTTTAAATATGTTTTTTCTTCCATGTCTTTATCAATCAATCAAAAAGTTTCATTATGAAAAATCGGAATTCAGATTTAGGGATAAATTAAGATTTAAACAAACTGGAATTAAACGGAAAAGACATTCAGTCTGAACGACCTGGCCTCCGATGGGAACAATAGCAACTCAACCAAGATAGAAGACCTGTGGTTGGAGCCTTAAACCTGGTGCCATCTAATTGGTGGGATTATGGATCACAGTTATTACGCTCTTTACCACTCAATGCAGGGATGCTGGTGTAGAATGCAGAAAGTTTAGAGATTGTTCTGAAACATTTAATCAATCCTCCTGAATGCCGATAAATGCAACAATTGGAAATATATGTGAAGGAAAGAAGTCACCCTGGGCTAATTTTTAAATACATAAAACTGATCTATTGATGAATATTAACACAGTTTAATGCATCGTAGCCAAGATCAGACTTGCAGCAGATGTTTTAACATGTATCAGTTACATTTATAAAGCAAGAACTAAAAGAACAAGCCAAACACACAGTTTATTTATAAATTAAAAATATGACCTATTTTTTCTCCTTTAGAAACATTGCTAGTTTAGATTGACTAATAATTTGAACCAAAACCTTTTTCAAAGCATTAATTGACACATTATATTGATCTGTAATGATTGTGAAATATTTCTAAATGAAGAAATACTATTTATCTTATTTTATATACTTCTATAGACAATTAACAGTTATGCAGAATGTAAAACAATAGAAAATGTCAAAAGTATTAGTTTAAGTGTTTAATATTCAGCCTGAGTGTAAAACAACCACAGGTCAGTGGTCTTAACTTGAGAACATCAGCACTCGTGTGCACCTGAAATGTTTTCCTGTCTTTACGGTGTAAAGCTGTGTTCAAACTGTGCAAGTAAAAGTTAAACGATATGTTTAAAAAGTTTACAGTTATGGTTACATTTTTTCCCGCCTAATCTTTTTATAAATAGATAAACAAAACACTGATCAATAGTTATTGATATCGATTGATAATCAAGGACTCATCATAAAGAATGTTTTAGCAATATTGCTCAGGGCTATCTATTAAAAACAAGGTTTGTTATTTTATTCTGCATTCATCAAATAGATCACCTGGTCTTGCTAAAATTGTTGCTCTTATATGATTACTAAGCTCTTTGGTGCCGCCTGGAAATAAATGGATAAATGACGAAATATAACTTTTAATCAAAAAGTGTTTTAAGTGTAACTGCTTATATCTCATGTGTTGTTTTTATTATATTTTTTTTTACATATTTTTTTGTTTTTACAATTTTTTTTTCAAATTTTGTCGATGGATTTTATATATATATATATATTTTATGTTTTTCAGATTGAGTTTTACGAATTGCTTTCTTTTTAAATTGCTTTACAGATCACATTCTCTTCAGATGCTTTTTTTTGCTGTCCTAAATCTTAGCAACAGTTTCATCGGTCAACATTTTCATTGGGCTTAAAGAGAAGAGGCTTTGATCTATAAAGTACTATTTAAAAATGATGCATAAAAAGAGAAGCTTAAAAAAAAGGAACCAAGCTGTGATGTTTATGTCCTGCTTGATTTTGGACTGTGTCACTTCATATTTACCCCCCTGGAACCCAGATTACATTAATTTCTACTTAAACATTCCTAAAACTGAGTTTTCCAAAACTAAATAAAATAATAATTAATTGATATTTATTTTAGGGGAACTCATAGAGTTGCAGCAATCATTTTGTTTATAAAAGTTATTAATACCAGATCTTTTAAAATAAACGATTCTAAAACTGAGATTTTCATATATTTTTTTATGTGAAATGTATTATTTAACACATCCCTAACATATGTAAACACCTTTAGAGGACATTTTAATTTTAGATACTGCATTATTCTAATAAACTTTCATAAACTTAGCCTGATTAACTGGCGAGCGCTGATAGTAATTAACATTAATTCAGAATGTTTATGAATCATGTTTTTATTGATACTGTTTCCCACGACACAGATGCATTTACTCATCACTTTAATCAGCGGCCTCAGCCCAACAACACAGTGACTGTGATTCAGAACCAGATGTGCAGCAAATAACAGCAAAGCGAGTCTAGACTTCCTGTGAGTTTCACAGTAAACAAAGAGAGTTGAGCTTTGTGAGGAGTTGGAAAAATTCATGGATTAAGAAGCTCAGAGTCCTTCTCCACCTCTAAGGAATCCCTAGAAAAGAAAAAATGCCGCCTTCCAGCTCCCAGCACGCGGTCCGAACACCTTCAGGGAATCACAGCCTGTTTGGTTCACAAACAACAAAACAGCCACAGATGATTCATGGCGTCCCCCCCCCACCTGCTGACACACGATCCCACTCACGCTGGAGTGATCGCATGCCTCGACACAGCAGGACCGTTCTTCCACATGTTTAACGCCGCACTTACGTCACCTTCTTTACAACCTGCGTGAATCAGGTCTTTTTCTGTGTGACAGAGAATCAGTTTGATTCTCATGGGCATCCTCTGATCTGGACTTTGCAGTTAGCGGACACAGTCCATCCGTTAACACCTGATTAACGCTGAACACAGTTACGAACTGCATTAATCAGGATTAACCCGAGTCAGAAAACGTCATTCAGACTGAAAACTGTGCTTCCTGCATGAACGTTCAACAATATGGTAAACTTTGCATTGTTCACAAGAACTTTTACCACTTTTTTTAAATTAATAACATAAACATTCCCCTCAAGCCAATCAGAACAGGAATGAATGTGCTGCAACAAGCCTGCCAGCAAAGCACATTAATAACACCACTTATCTGACTTGTCTCATTTGTTTTCTTTTCTCTTGTCCCGATGCTGAATAAACTAACCAGCTGTACAGACACGAGTGGCAGCCGTCCTGTCATGCATCTTTAGGTAATTAAAACAAATGCCGTAAGCACTTCCCCACCCACCGGACTGGTTCTGCAACATTTAGCCCCGGGGTGTTTAATATATGCAGCAACTTGCAAAAATCAAACACGTCCCTATGAGAGGCATGAGAGACGAGAATAACTGAAGCAGGAACATGTAGCACATGTCTTCCAGTAAAAATGAAAAAAACCTTGAAATCTCAAAGCCAGACATGGAGACTTCCACTGATACTGAAGGACGATTATCAGCTCATTTACAGGATCTTCTAAAAGTATTCCCAGCCCTGGAACTTTCTCCTCATGCTGTGATGTAAAAACAGCAATCCTCTGTTTATATTAGGGGGATTTTAACCTGACAGGCCAACAAAAAGAAAGGTAGAGAACAAAAAAAAAAACGTTTTTGGGTTAGACCCCTTTAACTCTGATACCACAAATAAAATGCAATCATACAACGTCACCTAATCAGTAAAGCAGAGTCCAGTTGTGTGCATCCATGTTTGTCAAAGAACACTACTGCCACCTACTGGTTAGTGACATTGTCACGGTGCGGTATCGGCTGTTGATCAAGTCCCAGTGCTGTATCTGGTGTTTGTCACAACGCGCTATTATCCAAGTCATCTTGAAAACATTCTTCTTCCAAATGTTGGCTACATATTACGGGTTTTTTCTCTTCTTCAAGTTGGCAATCCAAAGACAAACTCGTCGTTGGACGATCATGAACCGGAAAGATTAAATAACCTTTTTTTTTTCACTTTTACAAAAATATATTAAAACATCCAGCTGCCATGCACGTGGGCATTGTCAGTTTCACTATAGCTCTGGTGAATTTCAATGGTGAAGTACTCTGGAAATCTTCTATAATTGCTGTTGATTGCAGATGTGTCTAGTAGTTCCCATTGATTATTCCTTGCTGATCAGACTTCTCCTTTAACAAATCAATATTCTAGACCTGAAAGATGAGGTACGCTCTCTTTTGTCCAGTTTTGATACATGTTTACATTTTCTTTTTCTTCAAAATTTATGTTCACCCTGGACAGATGATGCAGACTTGTTTTTAACCAGTTTTAATGCACTTCCTATTTTTATTAACCTTAAAAATGGAGGAAACGATTTATTTTCAGGAACAAAATATTTTAATTTATTGTCAGTACCTAAGCCACCCACTGCTGGCCAGGGCAGTTCTCCTAAGTTACATCATATTGCCAACTTAGCCAAAAGTAAAAATCAGATGCAGTAACCCATTTGTAACCTAATGAGGGCGCCAAACAGGCAGTTTTACACACAAAAGCAGGATTTCAAAAGATGTGCAGTAAATTGTCAAAATGATACCAAAGACATGTAGATGGCAATCTAAAACTTCTACTTAAACAGTTTATGGACAAAAAAAAAGTTAATCTCAAGATAAGCAGTCAGTAATTTTTCTTACGTCTCTGCTGGGAGTTCGAGCATTGGTTCTGCCCTGCCTGGAGGCGACTGCTGCTCCTTTCTGTTCTGTTCTAGTGGACTCCCGGTTCGATTCCTGCTGCTCTGCCGAGGGATCCCGGCTGGGGTTATTTATTTATAAAAAACAAAAACAAAAAAAAAACTGTAAATATACACTATGCACTTTAAGAAATGAAATTGTCTAGAGCTGTTTTAAATGAAATTTCTTTTTCTTTACATCCGTGTACACAAAATGACAAAATAAATCTAAATATAAGTCTAAAACATAAACTTCCTGGTCACAATCACCCCTCTGACACCATTAAAGTAAAAAAAAAAAAAAAAAGCCAAACTAAAAGAAAGTCCAGATAAGTTTCTGTGTTTTTGTTTTTCCTTTTTTTTTTTTTTTTTTTTGGGTATGTGTTCAACAGTTGAGTAAAAGTACTGAGCTCCCCTCAAACTTTGCCCAATCCAAACCTCTGAGCTTAAATTCAATTATAACAAATATCCCCAATACTTCTAAAAGCTGCTGAGAGGCTTTCTGGCGTCTCTCCTCCGTCTTCATTACACTGCTTTCACACCACTTCCTCTCTGAACAGGTGCAGGATGCTGGTGTATCAGATATGTGCATCAGAAAATAAAGTCTTCCTGTGCGATTGAGACTCATGTCTTTGAGATGAGTTGAATCACTTGTGTATACTGCATATATATCAGGATGAAGGGTGAAAAAATTCCAACAGGACAGGTCACACTACTTTAGTTCTATAGATTCATTCTTGTTCTACATCATTTGGGATTGATTGACTATACAGGGATGGAGGTTTGTGGCTCTGTGTTCCTCCAAGTGGCCCAATAATTATCTAACTCAATTAATCAGAGTAGGTCTGGCTGCTGTCACTTGAAGCCATGTCTTCATAGCTCTGGGTATGTTTAGGGATGTTATATATACGGCCTTTATTATGCCATTTGGTCAGTTTTGAGGCAGTGGGGCATTTATAAAGATATACACTATATTGCCAAAAGTATTTGCTCACCTGCCTTGACTCACATATGAGCTTAAGTGACATCCCGTTCCTAATCCATAGGGTTCAATATGACGTCGGTCCACCCTTTGCAGCTAGAACAGCTTCAACTCTTCTGGGAAGGCTGTCCACAAGGTTTAGGAGTGTGTTTATGGGAATTTTTGACCATTCTTCCAGAAGCGCATTTGTGAGGTCGCACACTGATGTTGGACGAGAAGGCCTGGCTCTCAGTCTCCGCTCTAATTCATCCCAAAGGTGTTCTATCGGGTTGAGGTCAGGACTCTGTGCAGGCCAGTCAAGTTCATCCACACCAGACTCTGTCATCCATGTCTTTATGGACCTTGCTTTGTGCACTGGTGCACAGTCATGTTGGAAGAGGAAGGGGCCAGCTCCAAACTGTTCCCACAAAGTTGGGAGCATGGAATTGTCCAAAATGTCTTGGTATGCTGAAGCATTCAGAGTTCCTTTCACTGGAACTAAGGGGCCAAGCCCAGCTCCTGAAAAACAACCTCACACCATAATCCCCCCTCCACCAAACTTTACACTTGGCACAATGCAGTCAGACAAGTACCGTTCTCCTGGCAACCGCCAAACCCAGACCCGTCCATCAGATTGCCAGATGGAGAAGCGCGATTCGTCACTCCAGAGAACGCGTCTCCACTGCTCTAGAGTCCAGTGGCGGCGTGCTTTACACCACCGCATCCGACGCTTTGCATTGCACTTGGTGATGTATGGCTTGGATGCAGCTGCTCGACCATGGAAACCCATTCCATGAAGCTCTCTGCGCACTGTTCTTGAGCTAATCTGAAGGCCACATGAAGTTTGGAGGTCTGTAGTGATTGACTCTGCAGAAAGTTGGCGACCTCTTCGCACTATGCGCGTCAGCATCCGCTGACCCCGCTCCGTCAGTTTACGTGGCCTACCACTTCGTGGCTGAGTTGCTGTCGTTCCCAAACACTTCCATTTTCTTATAATACAGCTGACAGTTGACTGTGGAATATTTAGGAGCGAGGAAATTTCACGACTGGATTTGTTGCACAGGTGGCATCCTATCACAGTTCCACGCTGGAATTCACTGAGCTCCTGAGAGCGACCCATTCTTTCACAAATGTTTGTAAAAACAGTCTGCATGCCTAGGTGCTTGAATTTATACACCTGTGGCCATGGAAGTGATTGGAACACCTGATTCCAATAATTTGGATGGGTGAGCAAATACTTTTGGCAATATAGTGTATATAGTGTAGATGAGTTGTAATGCTGATGTCAATGAATGTTTTCAGCATCATCAATAAACCTGGAATGGCCTGTTTTTTTCCAGACATTAAATAATACATGTTGCATCACCAAATACGTAGGAGGGATATGCTGATACACTTTAAGCTGAGTATTTTTTTTATGATTTAAAAATCAGGGGCGAAAAGTTTATTCGAAACGAAATTGGTTAGTCTCCTCTTATGAATTGTTTGAAGGTATTACTGCAGTTAAAGCAGCACTATGTAACATTTTCATCTTAATATATCTTGGTACAAGCCCTTGTGATAGTTATTAAAATGTTTATTAGATGATTGAGAGATCTGTTATCTCCTCCTAGTGTTTACAAAAAAGTTACAATCCACTGGATTTTTTTCACAAAGTTTCAAGACGTTTCTCTTCCCATCCGGGAAGCTGTTTCAATTAAAAATGTCAGAAATAGCGTTGAGTTCGAGGCTTTATACAGTAGCCCAAAAAGCCCAGTTTTTGTTTAAAAAACATGCAAATTGAAACGGACGAATAGGTCCATCCAACTCCTCCTTGTGTCTATGTCCAGGGAACCATACTTTGTCCCCTGTGGCAGACTCCTGCCTCTGTTCTTCTTCTCGCAGTGAAACGAACATCTTTACGGAAGCCAAATATAAGGCCGTCAGCATCCCCGGCCACACGCCTCTGTGCTGACAACAGGTGACCATAGAACTCTTTCAGAGGTTTATGACATTCATCAGAAAAAGATTAAGAGAAACTTTGTTCAAGGAGGAGAGATGCAGAGCTGGTAATGTTTTTATCATACTTCTAGGTACCTCTGTTAGTCTTATTATTGTGTAGGGCTGGGTATTGTTCAAAAATGTTCGGTGCCGGTACCAATACCGATACCTTCACTTCGATACTGGTTCCTGAACGATACTTTTTTCGATACCAGTTTTATAATATCAATTCAAAGAAAAAGAAAATTACACAACATAATAAAGTACAAATCTTGAGTTTTATTTTAAGCTCTGATTTTTTTATTTACATTTTTCCTCTTACATAAAAATTATTTTTTTCAGTGAAGAAGAACAGTTGCAAACAAGTCAGTGTCTAATATTCACTGTTACATTGTGAGGACCTTTTTACTTAGCAGTTTTTCTTTAGAAAAATTAACGTCTGCTTTCTCAGGAGACAAACAAGCCCGTTGAATGGGATCCTACTGACAGCGCACCGCTGGTATGTGGGGGTCTGAGCGGCTCCGACATAAATAATATTGGAAGGTTTTCAGGTGGATTTTCCAACTTTAAAACATAAAAAAACTACTTTATTCCCACTGATCACAGCAAATATAGCTGCAAGGCAAATAAAAGATAGAGTAGCTCTGCCCAACGCGCGTCACAGCGCCAGAGCAGCAAAGCTGCTTCAGCCGCGCGTCAGAAGCTGGTACAAGCAGCAAAAAAGGAAGCAGCAGAAGCAATTTTGATGCTACTGCTGCGTCCGGTGTGAAAGCAGCATGATTCACTCCGCTCTGGCTTTGCTCCGCCCACCGGCTGCTGAGAGGAGGATGGTGGCGCTGGCTGCGGTCCGCTCTTCTTGCAGTCAAACACCGAGCAACTTTCTGCTCTTAAATTGTTTCCGTGCACGATGTATTGCATTGCGCACTATTAGCATCGGTCTTAATAAAGTGAAGCCGCACTTTTGACCTGGGGGGCATTTTTAAGGGGTTCCACGACGCTGCAACCAGTTCACAAAAGATACACATGAACCCTGGCTGTAGGCGTGACCACCTGTGTATTTTTCCTGGATGACGCAATCACGTTAAGTGTTACAGCCAATCACCGAAACTTGGTACCGAAAGACAAGGCATGTTTCGATACTCTGTAAAACCGAAGCATTTCGGTCGGTACCATAAAATAACCGATGTTCGGTACCCAGCCCTACTATTGTGACTTCAGAGTTTTTAGTGTGGTGCTTTAAAACAAAGGGCTGAATCACCTTATGAAAGCAATTAATGAACATTTTACCCCAAGGCAGAGTAACACTTCAGTGACATGTATCAAAATAATAATTGATTGGATGAAGGACACGTGTAAAAGATGCAGGACACCAGCCTCAGGAACCGGACTTACCCGCCCCTGTCTTAGAGCCTCTCAGGTCCAAACTGAGCTCCAGCTGAAGCGTACTCTCTCTCTCTGACAGGCAGGCGGACCGTCAGAGTTGAGGTCATGAGAAACAATGCAGCAGATATCTAATTACACCAGCGTTGAGGAATTTTTGGCCTTATTTGGGAGGCGGAGGGTTTGTGGGGGGATATTTAGTGTTTTTGTTTCCCAAAAAGGCAACAAGAATGAAGAGCTTACATAGATCCTCCAATAAAACCAGCAAACACGCTGCCGGGGCATAAACTGGGAGGGTTCCTTTGGGCTAAATATAAAAATGCAGCACTAACATATCTATGGAGGGGTACAACCTTTGATCTGTGTGAGAGTGTGTGTGGGGGGGTCCTCTGTGCTAATCGTTTGCACATTTTCCTTTTTCTTCTCTGCTCATTCACTTTAAATGGCTATCAGTGGTGCTCAGAGACATCAGGAAAAACAAACAAGAGAACAGAAAGCTGGTAAAGATTTCCTTAATGTTTCTAACCTTCTGTCCCGTCTCTGGTTCTGCATCGACTCGGTGGGTTGGTCATAACGGGCAGCACCTGCTAGGTCTGGGGCGCTGGCCGAGCTGTGCCAGCGTCCAGCGCCATCCGAGGTCAGAGAGCCCCTGGGGGCCTGGCACGGGGGGCAGGGAGGGTTGCCTGGACACCAAAAACCACACAGAGGGTTTCAGATTGTTGCTTCTAGTGAAAGCAGTGAAAGGAAACTACTCTTTGGAGCAAGTCTGAAATGGATATGGAGATCCTGTGTCTCTAAAACACAAAAAAACAAAAATCAGCAGCTAAGACCAGGAAGAAATATTTATTTAAATCACAATAAATGCCTTCAAGCTGCTTCTAACAATCCTATCATTAACAGCCTTATGACTCAGGTGCAGATGTTGACTTGGAGCTGATTTATTTTTACCTTCAAGCAGCATCGACATCCCCCAACTTTCTGCATTTTGTTATATTTATGAGACAAACACCAGAACAGCTCATCAATGTGAAGTAAAACGATATGAAGAAAAATGTACGTGCAATGAAAATTATCCTGAAAATAAAAACGCTGTTGTTAAAACATGGTGGCAGCAAGGCAAGGCAAATTTATTTGTATAGCACAATTCAGTACAAAGACAATGCAAAGTGGTTTACATAATTAAAATACAGGAAGATAAAACAGAATCAAAGCAAGTAGGAAAAAATAATAAATAAATAAAATAAAATAAAAAATGCAGAAACAAAAAAGAATCCATAATAATATAACAAACAGTTGGACTAAAGAAAATATGTTTTAGTTGAACTGTTTAACTAGAACAGTGGAAGGCAATCCTAAACAAATGTGTTTTTAGTCTTGATTTAAAGGAACTCAGGCTTTCTGCACTTTTACAGTTTTCTGGAAGTTTGTTCCAGATAAGTGGAGCATAGGAACTAAATGCTGCTTCTCCATGTTTAGTTCTGGTTCTAGGTCTGCAGAGCAGGCTGGAGCCAGAAGACCTGAGTGGTCTGGAAGGTTGATACACTGATAGCAAGTCTGTGATGTATTTAGGTGCTAAGCCATTCAGAGATTTATAGACTAACAGAAGGATTTTAAAGTCTATTCTCTGAGATACAGGGAGCCAGTGGAAGGACTTTAGAACTGGGGTGATGTGCTCTACTTTCTTAGTCTTAGTGAGGACACGGGCAGCAGCGTTCTGGATCAGCTGCAGCTGTCTGATCCACTTTTTAGGCAGACCTGTGAAAACACCGTTGCAGTAATCAATTCGACTAAAAATAAACGCATGGATTAGTTTTTCCAGATCATGCTGAGACATTAGTCCTTTAATCCTGGAAATGTTCTTCAGGTGATAGAAAGCCCACCTTGTAATTTTCTTTAAATGCTTTTGGAGGTTCAAGTCTGAATCCAGCACTATACCTAGACTTCGGGCCTGATCAGTGGTTACTAGCTGAAACGACTGAAGCTGTGTGCTAACTTTAGATCTCTCCTCTATTGGTCCAAAGATTATTACTTCAGTTTGGGTTTTTTTTCAGTTGAAGAAAATGATGGCACATCCAGGCATTGATTTCTTCTAAGGATCATGTTCTTTATCAAGAAGACTGAGACTCGTCAAAGTTTTTAGCAAAACAATCCTGGATGTAAAGCTGTTAATGCAAAGATTAGAGAACGGGGTGGAGTTTCACCTTCCAACAGGAAGGAAACCCTGAAGATACAATCAAAAGTTTAAGCACACTGGTGGTTTTACTGATGGCAGGTAAATACAGGTCATGTTTAAGAGTTTTATTTGGAAAACATTTTAAAAGAGATGCATCTTGTTCATTCTGCTTTAAAATTGTGCACCACTTTGTCGTGGTTTGGTCAGAAGGAATTTGTTTTGTTTTTTTAGGTAAGTTAGCTTGCCTTCAAAGAACTATTTTACATTCATTTTTCTTTTCCTCATTTACAAATTTAATATCTGAATTTAAAGTAAAGTTGATTTCAGTTTTCAGTTGTAGAACAATTCCCAAAGCAAAAAATACTTAATATTTTAATTGCATTCCAACAATCTAGAAAAACAGCAGTGGAAGAATAAAAATCCAGAAACATTTCTGTTAGATTTATTTTGCTATAGTTGTCTTTTAGCTTTCTGAGCACCTTTGGTTGTGTGTAATAAAGTGGTGCAAAAGGAATTTTACACAGAGGTAATTATGACTTTTTTTTTTCTTTAATTTTAATAATACAATTGAACCAATGACGTCTTCTTCTTCTTCTTCTTTGTTTTAAAACCGTTTTTCTAATCTGAGAAAATTTTCTCCACTGTGAATAACATAATCCCAAATACTGTCTCAACCCAACACATGTTGCCATGGAAACAACAACACAACCCGATTCCGTGTTAAAGCGCATAATGGCCAATTAATCATTTTGTTTAAACAAGGCTCACAGCCCAACATGGCGGCTACCAACAGTGATGTCATCGTTAGGCAACCAAAAAAGCAAACAGAGGAATGAGAGACGTCTGCCTCGAAGTAAACAGAAACAGATCCATTTTTTGTGACAGAAATTATAAAGAAAGCTGAAGAAATATATTGTATTCAAATGACTCACTGGAACATCTCTGTTCCAGTGAGGCCATCAGGAAATAAGGAATAGAAAAAATATTATTTGGCCTCTAGCTAAATATTTGACAATTCATGGAGAATAAAAGAAACCTCTGGAAAATTCCCACCATCTAAGAGCCTCATAAAACCAGACTGACTTGGCAGGGTTGTCCATGTTCCTTCAATAAGTTGACGACTTGATGAGTGTCTGTCCACTGCACAGTCAGCGTCTCTATTGACTAAACTTACACACAAACATTGCTAAGTTTGGACCAACGCAGTCAGACCCAAACTGAATCAGATCAACTTTCATTACAGTTCAAGTCAGATCTAATCTGATTAGGTTTTATTGGTATCAAGTTGTTTTATTTTTTATTTCTATATACCTAAGAAAAAAAGCAGAACATTTTGTTATCCAAAGTGAATCACTGATGAAAAAAAGTTGTGTTTTTGAATAACTTAGAAACATAAAAAGGAAACTAATAAATTCATTAACTTCATAGCTTATAATCAAAAAGTCATTTTCTCTTCTTGATTACTTGTCAGTCCCTTTGCTTCAATTCAATCAATTCTGCCTTTCAGGGGAAAAATAGATAGAACTGCATCACATAAGAAGTGAAGAACTGAAGGAGAGAAATGTGCATTTAATCAAACTGATGTTACTGTTAAGAGAATTTACACTTCACTTTCAGAAACTGCTGAAGCCCTTTTTAACAGATATGACCCTAAAGCCCCTGGCGCACCTTGACGATTTAGACCAGCGTGTGCCTGAAGTATGAAAAATCTGGCAAAAACGCTGGCACACGTTGGATAAGTTATGGGTGCCTTTTGTATAAGTTATGAGCACGATGAAGCACGCCGGCACACGTCGACATACGGCGAGTACGTCGAGAAATTTAGAGCCTGCTCAAAATGTCCCTACATATGCCAGCGTATGCTAATACGTAGGACATAAGTTACAGGTAAATTATCTGATCCTTGACATGCGTTGTGTAAGTTACTCATAAGTCATTGTAATAATAATAATAATACATTTTATTTCTGGACACTCAAGGTCATCGTACAAAAGATGACCTTGCTAGCTTAACCAAAACCTGAGTAACTTGTACATAACTGATGCGTAACTTATCAAGAACTTCTCTCCAACGCATATCAACATAGTTGACGTTTTCCTGACGACTGCTGAACGTGTTTCTAACTTACAGCTACTGTATAATGGTGTATTAGCTGCGTTTTAGTATAAAAGAGGGTTCACAGCAGGAAACGCAACTTCTCCTCCAGACTTCATCCCTATCATAGGGTGAGTGAGAAGGTGAATGTGATGGATCCTCTCTGTGTTCACGCCCACGGCCAATAGACTTCCTAGCAGACATGACACTGAATCTGCTGCGACTTCTTTTTTCTTTTTATTTATTCCTCTTTTTCGGGGGGGACAAGCGTTAAACAGCAGCCAGGTTAATATCGGGATCAAAGACATCTTTTTATGCAGGCCGGGCGCGTCCAGATGCATCACTGCCCCCCTCAGGACACTGGCTGGTGCATCATTTCATGAGCCTTATGCTGCCGTGCGTTATGCATAAATTTGGCTGTCGTTGGACTCGTCATGAATACTCTATGTTTACGCCCAAAATTGAAAATATAAATTAAAAGGTCAACACTGGGACGCAACTCAATGGGAAAGCAAATGATTGTTATTTCTGATTTCAACCGTTGCGTATATTAGCTGCGACACATGAATCAAGATACTATGACCGAAAAAAAATTGATTGACAGATGATCGTTGATATATGATTGGCTGAATTTAGGTGTTCAGGCTGACGTAGAACTAACTGGCCTGCAGAAGATAACAAAGAAAATAAAACACACAGATTTTAAGACAGGAATTTTTTTTTTTATAGATATTTTCTATCTTTTGGGTCAATATTGTCTGATAAAAAGTACATTTATATACATGTTTAAGCCAGAATGATTTGACATTTAAATATGATTTCCCTCCGACTTTAAACGAAAGTAATTCCTCTGAAATTCCTACGACTCTGAGGGATATTCTCAGTAAAGAAAAAAACTTTCTTTTTGTAAATGTACAATTTGCAATTCAGCATAATTTAAGTTATTTGAAGCAAAAATACATTTCTACATCCCTTCCTGACTTCCCCAGAGACTTCCTGCTTGCGGGATACAGAAATTCCCATCAAATTCAAATGACAAAGCAGCTTCAGAGCGGCTGTAAGGGAATTATGGAAACATTCATTTGTCTTGTGGAAGTTAATTATTGTCTAGTGAGAGGAAAATAATGTTTTATCCGTCTGCTTTTAGTGGCATCAGGGAAATTTGAGCCCTCATTAGCATGTTGGTATATATAAAGACCAGGAGATAAATTTAAAAAAGATTCCAGAGATGTCCTAGAAGGAAGCCTGCTGAGTCTCTATCAGAGCTCTGTTCAGTGCACAGAGAGATCTTTGTGCTTAAACCTCATCTCTCTTCTGAGTTTAGTTCCTGGCAGCAGGACTTAATCCAGGCTTTTATTATGGGACTTCTCCAGACTTTGCAATAAGTCGCTGGTGTCCGCTGTCAGCGCTCAAAGCTTGAGCAGAGAGGGAAACCTGTTCTGTGCTGAGCAGCAGGTTTTTAAAGCTCTTGTAAAAAGGACGTTTTTATAGATCCTGGTTGCCGTTTAGCCTAAATGACGCCTGAAGGTCAGAAACGTCTCATTTCCTGAACATCTCACTGTGTTTCTGTCTCTGTTTATGCAACTCCACTTCCTGTCAAGAAAAAAGCTCCGACCACCAGTTCCCACGACACAAATGAGCGCACGGTGGATGTGCCTGACCTTAGAAAAAAACTGTAAGCATGGAAAATACCAAGAGATGGGATTGATTGGCTGATATGGATGCTGAATGTTAGTGTCTTAACTGCACCACACCTGCAGGGGTCCACTCTGGGCCCGGGGGATCTGCGCTGCTGACGGTCCAGGTTGGGGTCACATCTGGTCCCGTGGCGTTCAGCTCCTCCTGCCAGTGGTGGGGGTCTGAGGATCCGCCCTCTGAAGCAGGACAGCTCTGACCGGTGGCTGCCATCTTGGCTGGACTGGGGTCCTTGGAGTAGTTTCAGAAACAGAAAATAAGTTGTTTCCCTTCAGAACTTCCCCACATCATCGGTTTTAATTGCAGCAGGAATGGATGCATGTTTTTTAGAAACTTTATCAAGATTCATCTTTAAATTATTTTTTTATTATTTACTTTTTTTCCAACTGTTTTATACTGATTTCTAAATGTAAACCATCAAAACCACCTTAGTTTACATCAGGCATGTCCTGCAGGTTTTAGACGTATTCCTGATTCTGATGATTGCTGTTCAGAAAAGGCCTGTTGATCATTTATCAATGGAAATCAGCTGATTTATACTTGATTATTTTCTACTCCATCCAATCTAAATTTGGATTGTAGTTATTAAAATCTTTTCCTCACATAAATGTGTAGTATTATCTGAACATTTAACAGCAAATTAATAAGGTAATAGTTCATGGTGGCTTTGAGGACAGTGGAAAATGTCTTTTTTTTAAATCGATCTTTGGTTCTAGGATTTTATCTTAAGCATTAATATGAGAATCAGTTTATAGTTGATTTTTTTTAACACAGCCAGACTTCTTCTGTGTTTTTGGAACCTGTTAACAGGCCGTTTCCCACCAGCTGGTAGAGAAGTCATGGAGTATCTTGTAAATTCAAAGCCGCATTTACCCCTTTAGATCAGACAATCAAAAATATGTCTGATCAGAAAAAGGAGACATCTGTTTCTTTGTCAAACAAAAACTGTTAGCTTAGTTAGCTCTGGTATTTAAGGGGAGCACAGGTCACATGACTCAGTTACAGATCCGACCATCTGAAGTAACATAGGAGAGTGTTTATGAAGATCATTGATACACACAAAGAGCTGAATATCGACCTGAAAAAATATTTTAATATCTCAGATTGATACCTGAGTCATAAGTTCAGCAGTATCTGTAATGCAATAAACATTTTTCTTATATATTAAAAACACTCAAACAAGAAAGATTAAAATTCCGTAAAAATTCAAAAAATATCCACTGGACTTGGTTTCCAAGATTTGAAGACGTTTCTCCACCTCTCCAGGAAGCTTTCTCAATTCAAATGTCTGGATCCGCAGTGAGTTTGAGTCTTATATAGACAACGCCTTGTATCGCTTGGAAACATGCAATGGTAACCGATGAATGGGTCGTTAGTTGCATGTTTCCAAGCGATACAAGGCGTTGTCTATATAAGACTCAAACTCACTGCGGATCCAGACATTTGAATTGAGAAAGCTTCCTGGAGAGGTGGAGAAACGTCTTCAAATCTTGGAAACCAAGTCCAGTGGATATTTTTTGAATTTTTACGGAATGACTATGACCTGGATGACTGAGAACCATCATCAGCATACAAGAAAGATTAAAACAAGATTCGTTAATCAGCCACATATAATGAGCTCTTTTGGTAACTCTAACCATTTTCAGCTCTTTTTGTTCAACTTAAGAAGACAAATCAATTAATAAACTCTTCAATTTATGATGACATCCTTCTAATTTAATCAAAATATAGACAGAAATGTTTCAACATATAAAAAGCAAAAAGGAAGTGCGGCAGAAATGTTAGCTCTGACTCTTAAAGAAGGGTCAGAGGACAGGCCTAGCTCTGGAGGTAATGAGATACCTTTTTCCTGCTTACAGTGTAAACAAACTCGGAGCACAAAGACGGTCAGAAACTTTTATCAAAGCTTCTCCATCGTTAGATTTTCTGCAGTGAGGATAAATGAGGCCACTGTTTTCTGAGGAACTTGTAAAAGCAGCACAGGTACTCAGAAAACTTATAGAAGATACTCAGATCAGATCATCCCTCTTTGCTGTTAGCAGATTTCATGGTTTTCTCTGAGATAAGAGCTTGTGAAGTTGTCTGAGTAAACACTTTCTGTGGTACCTGATTGGCCACTGGGTCAACTTTGCGCTTCTTCTGATTTTGCTTATTGGTCCTCAGGTAAACTGTGAGCTGCTCACTCCAGCTGGTGAAAAAACAGAGAAAATAACAGGATGATGAAGGAGTCAGCATTTGGGAAAAGCTCCTGGAAGGTTTTAATGGCTGCTGACCTGTTAATGATCTCTTTGTTTTCGCCACGGATGAATATGTCCTGCGCGGGGGTGACGATGCACAGGGCGTTTCTCTGACCCGTCCTGGGCTTGGCATCTGTCAGGTTTGTGCACAGATTCATGTTCACGGTCCCCTGCGGTAGAGTGCTCAGCTGCAGGAGAATCAGACAGGCCTGAATGAAGCGGCTGCAGGTCGGATGAGCTCCAGAACACAGAGCTCACATGATTTATAGCAACAATCAGGTGGATGCTGATGGGAAAGCAGTTTGTGGGGATGGGTGTGGATTTTAAGGGATTGGAGTGGGGGTGGGGAGCATGGAGAGAAAAGGCTAAGCCTCATCATCTGCCGAGATTCTGCACGCAACATCTGGGCTAAAGATGCCCGTTTTAAACCCCCCACCCAAAGAAAATTGAAAAAAAAATCACAGCGCTCCCGCAGAATGAGGATGACTGTCAATATTATGTTTATGTTCCAGTTCAGAGTTTAATCATAACAATCATGCTGTTTCTTACCAGTTCATCCAGCGCATAGGTCAGGCTGCCGTTTTCATACAGGATAAAGAAGCGCCGCTGCCATTTCTGATGACAGAAAACACTCTATTATAGAAAAACAGAGTGAAACGTTACTCAAATTAATCCCAACATTAACAAATCCACATCTCCTACCCTGGACCTAAGGACTGGATTGTCAAAATCTGTCCCCACAGGAGCCAAGCACAGCCAGCCAGCGTAGATGGGTTTGGCCTGGAAAGAAAGAGACAATTGGGACCCAAGAGGAGCATAGAGGCTGCTTCAGCATCAATGCTCCCATGAAATAAACAAATGCACCATAAAAATAAATTAAAACACATTTATTTATTTACTTCTTTTTATCCAATACATTATTTAAATATTATTTTTTGTATTTTGTGTATTAATTTTGTATTAATAATAATAATAATAATAAAATGCACAAATATATAATGAAATGTCCTATTAAGTATTTTAAAATGATGATTAAATAACAAAGTATTATTTTAAAGCATTCATTAATTTTTTTTTTATATTTATATTTTCACTTTAGATGTAGAAATAGATATAGAGCGAAGTAGCTAAATGTATTTTCATGGGCTTTCCAGTCTGTTGCCGGGTAGATTTTTAGGGTCATAAGCTGTAATATTTGGGGATCCCTGATCTAAGCAACACTATTGAACAAATGCTTTGAAATTAGTCCTTCTCTCTGTGATATCTGACCTCTCTGAGGGTGCTTTTGAATATTTGACCTTTTAATGTAACAATTATTGAGTGTACACTGCAAAAAACAGAGTTAAAATTAGTAAAACATTCTTAAAATAAGTGTAACTACCCTTAATTTGAGAGGGTAAATAGGAGGATCTGCCTATGGAATATGTTTAGCCTTAGAATAAGGTAATTAGATATTATGCATTTGATATGAGAGACTGCAGATGTTTTTTTCTTATTTTAAATGTTAATTGTCTTGTTGTTGTCTTGAGAATTGAGTTCTGATTTAATAAACTGATTTAATAAACTTTTTGGTCACTGTCCTAAAATGCATGCTTGGGGTGAAACCAGGCTCACGGCAAAAAATCTTATCAGGCGTCAATCAAAACTAAAGGAACTTCTAAACAGTCTCCAGATTACAGTCGGTAGGAGCAAAACCTCCAGCTAGAAGAGCTGAGATTAAAGTTTAGGATCATTAATTGTTCTAATAATTTGATCAACCCACCCACCCCTATCTGCCGTTCCTCTTCCTATAGAACTGAAGCATCTGTTAGATCCCTAATAAGCTTCACTGTCTCTTCACTGTTTTTAAAATCAGACATTAATATCTGTGTTTGCTAATAACAGCAGAGCTCATTCATAAGTTCTGGTTTAGGATCCAAATACGTCCAGAAGACTGAGTTTAGCTCTTGAAGAGAAATCCCCCTGCAGAGCTGTGGTGGAGGCTGCATGTCAGAGGTTCTCCAGCTGCAATATGACAGCTAAGAGGGCCCTGCAGAGGATGGGGGGGGGGTTTGAACTGGGGACTGTTTCCCAGCTGCTGCTGAACAGCAGCAGGTTCCTCACAGCCGCTGTCAGCGTCTGTAGCTGCTAAATCAACTAAAGGTTAAATTAAGGTTAAAGCAAAATCATCAGCTTTCTGCCTCAAGCTCCTCAAACGTTCAGCTGCTTGGAACAGATTTTTATTCACTTTATAACAGCTGGTGGATCATTTCCTGATCTTTTTGACTTTTCAATTTGATGTCTTTATATTTCATTTATTAAGCTTTTTCACCCATTTGTTTTGGCCTTATTAGAGTTATCAGATCAGCACGAATTAAAGTCTACAGGATCACTTTTATTTATATAAACCAACTTAAAAAATGGATTTTCCTTATTTTAATAAAAGCATTAAAATCCCATGGAGAAAATAAACACATCTGTGTGCTCTTCCTAATCCTTTGTTCAGATCGATTCATGTTACTTCTGTGTCATCACACTTATTTTGTGCTTTTTTCTTTTTCTTTTTGTTTTCTGTGATGCTCCAAACTAATCTGTTCTCCCATTTGCTGTTCAGATACCAGAACCACCTCAGAGGCCTGTTTTTAGACATCAATGCCTTAAAAAACAACCTTTCTATGGCCCCTGACCAAAAGCGCAACTAAGCCTAGTTTTTAAAAGTCGATCAGCTTCCTTGTAAAGCAATATTTGCGCAGATGGCCAAGAAAAACACATAAAACCACTGGAAGGATGCAGCAGATAAACAGCCTCTCTCTGAGTCAGACTAACACTATGTGGAGTGTTTGCAGGTTGAGCAACAGTGCAGAAATTACAGGGTACGGAGAAAGCAGGCACGGGGACAGAGAGTGATAACATATTGGAACAATGCGAGGCATGTACTGCGCCGTCTCCTCGACACGGACCTTCCACAGGGCGCGCACCGAGGTGCAAGATAAATATCCTGCTGAGCTGGAGCGGATCGGCTGTCGCCGTTTGGAAGACGTTGGTGGCCGTTTATCTGAACGCTTCCATAAAGAATCAGAAGTTTGTGAGTTTAAACAAGGAATCTGACTTCAGCCGACGGCTTACAGACATCAAAAATACATGTTAGCAATAATATGACCAAAAAAAGAACAAATGATGACATATTGTGTGTCTGTGCACTCATAAGGAGTGGCTTACAATAGTCCCCCCCCCCCCCGGCATCGGTCCTGTTTCGTTTCCTCTTAAGCTGGAATTTTAAAGGATTGTTTTAAAGTTTGCTGAGTTTCCTTCACAGAACATGAACCACTTTGAAGCTTTATCTGTTTTATTGTGAAGCAAAAAACTAATCAGAGAAAATAAAAAACTTCAGCATGGATTCCTGCCCCCCCCCCCCCTCTGTAGAGGCTCCTTTTGCAGGAGTTACAGCTGCAGGTCTCTCAGGATCAGGCTCCATGAGCTTGCTGCGTCTTGCCACTGGGATTTATGCCCATTCAAAGCTGAGCCGCTCCACTTTCTTCATGTTGGTATTTGCAGAGAACAGAACTTCTATTGCAACCACAGATTCTGAGGTGCATTGAGATCTGGACTTGGACTAGGCCATGGAGGGCAGTCTGCAACCTCTGTTCCTGTCCAAATGGAGCCATCGCTGAGAAACCAGCCTTTATTTTTTATGCTAAAACAGTTTTTTTTTTTTGTTGTTGTTTTAACCAGAAAAGCCAAAAAGGCCACATCTCAGTCCTCCTTCATTTATATAATTGATTGATAAGTTCCAACTAGGGCCGGGACTTTCACACACTCATTTTAATTAATTAATCATATAAAATGATCGCTAAAAATTGCCTTTAAAATGAATACGTACTTAAGTCTCGAGTGGAAACCTTTGTATTGGGCGTTTCTTCTAGTGGAAGTATTCAAGCTTATAAATACATTTTAAAAAATATAAAAAATGGTCCAAATTTTTATTTCTTGCTTCTAAAAATCGTAAATAATAAATGGAAAGACACTTTCTGAAGGGTTGCATGTATAGAATAGCAGGTTTTGCTCCTTTAAATAAGCCAGACTGAAGCTTAATCTCTGGAATAATCCTGTATTTAGCATCATTCATCTTAACCTCTGTTCCAACAGTTTCCCAGTCCCCGTTGCAGCATGATGCTGCCACCACCGTGCCTCACTGAGGGAGTGCTGTTCTTAGGCATAAGCAAACTGAGCAACTGCTATCTTAGGGATTATACCCCCCCCCTCCCCAGAACAATCACTTTTTTAACGTTTTCTATACAAAATACAGTATCAAAACTCTTAATTCCATGACAACATTATGCATTTTTGTACAAAAAACTCCTTATGCAAAAACAATTTCTTGAACATGGGGACTGATTGACACACAGATGAGGAAGGACCAGCGTAAACCAATCTTTGGAGAATGAGTTTGATCATTTATTGTTTATGTTGATATAATTCTGTCTGTTTTTGTACAATATAAGTTATTATTTCTATTTATCAAAGCCGTTTTATTTGCTCTATGTTGTTTTTGCACTACGGGGAACCAAAAAGTATAAACCACATGACACTCTTACTGTAAATAAACTGGGTACTAGTTCATCACTGTCAGTAACAGCAATAGGGTGTGTGACGGATCTGATCATTGAACGTCTGACTGCAGATTGGCCCCTAAATCATTTTTGCACAGGGCCCCATGGAGGCTGATGGATGTGTTTCCTGACTGCTACTTCTCTGCTACTTTCACCCTGACTTGCCTGGAGGGCTCCTGGGTGTGAAGCTTCTTGGCTTCAGATTCTGGAGCCGTTCAGAAAAGACATGTTTGTTCTGATGTTTAGTCTTAGATCACACACAGGTGGACTTTATTTCATTAATTATGTGAATGCTGAAGGTAAGAAATTAGCAAGTTTGGGAAAATTGGTTTTTAAAAGGTTAATATTTTCACAAATTTTCCCTACATTTGTAGAACTTTAGCCAATTTCTTACTGATTTACATAATCAGCATTATGTAACTAAACAAGATCCGTAATGTATTTATTTATTTATCTGGATTTTAAATATATCACCAGGGTCGTTTTTAATTTTTGTAGAGTCAATTTATAACTAGAAATCGACCAATGCAGGTTTTTTAAGGCTGATCATTTTGACATCAGTCTAACTGATCCCCATTATTTGCTGACCGATGCTTCTTCTTTCATTTACATGGTTAAAAATGACGACATGCTATCAAATGTCGCATAGGTCTTAATTAAAAAAGACAAAGCATTTATTAACAAATCAAACAAAACATAAACGATGGAGAGCAAATAAAACATAGAGCATGGCTGCTGAATGCACTGATGAAGCAGTGAATGCATGGACCTATGGACCAATGTGCTTTATTTATATGTGTATAAATCATATTAATTATATTCATATAAAAACTGATTATTGGCAAATATTATTCAGTTCTGGGAAAAAAGTATTTGGCCCTGAAGGTTCTTTTGATTTTGATATCTTGCAACTCTGAATTCAGATCATTCAATGAGTTTTACCAAAAACAGATAAGCTGAGTAAATGTAAAATATAATCAAATTATGATTTTATGTATTAAGAGGAAGAAAGTTAAAACAGACCAACTGACCATATTCAAAAAAAATCTCACAAGAGAAACTTTGGTTGTTCAGCAGGACAATGGTCCAAAGAGCAACGGGTCCACCTCTGATTGGCTCAAAAATACTAGCTGATTGTTGTGAACCAAAGTGGCCTAGTCAAAGTCTAAAATAAAATCTAAGAGTAATAGTTTTAACACTCCGAATCAACGAAATGTTGGTGAGTTATGGCCAAAAATTCGTCTTGACTGATATAAAACAGAGTTCCCTGCAAATGACTGTTGACAGATGTTACCAAGAGGGGGGAGAGCAGGAAGTTTAGGAGGGGATTAACTTTTCACACAGGGTTGATTTGGGAAGGTCTTTATCTAAATCAATAAAATATATCTTTATCGCACATTAATTACTCTGATCCTCCTAAAAGGAGGAAACACGTTTTTCAAACAGAGTAACCAGACTAAAACTGGGATCAGAAATATACTGAGCGCATTTAAAGGGAAACAACAAAAAGTATGTAAGTGTACAGAAGAGGATTAGGGCCACTGCAAAAAATGTTTTTTATTTTATTTCAGTTTAATATGGAAAAAAAGTCAGAATTCTGAGATTAAAGTCATAATTCTATGAAAAAAGTCAGAATTCTACGAAAAAAGTCAGAATTCAGAGAAAAAAAGTCATAATTCTGAGATTAAAGTCAGAATTTAGAGAAAAAAACAGAATTTAGAGAAAAAAGTCAGAATTCAGAGATTAAAGACATACTTCTGAGATTAAAGTTAAAAAAGTCAGAATTCTTTTTGCCATATTAAACTGAAATTTAATGTAAAAATCAGTTAACTTTTTAAAATTTTTTTAATTGACCCTTATCCTCTAAGTGTAATTAAACACAATATTTCCCAGAAAAAAATTGACAGGATTATAAGGGTTTCTCTTTACTAATAATCATAAAAATATTTATAGGATTTTAACACATTAGAATAAAAATAAAATAATTTTAGCAGTTTTTCTAATGTGCCTAAAGATAATAAATAAAAAACTTAAGTGAAACTGAGCTTCATATTTCAACGCTTTTAAATGGATAAATACTGAAGGTACGAATTAAACCAGTCGGTTAACCCAAAAAGGGACTAACTTTCCACACATATTGATCGGTGGGTCAACCTTAGAGGAGATAGAACTAGTTTTTGCCGTGATGTGTGTGAGATGTAACGGTAGCTGGAACATCCCTGTTAGCTGAGGGGAACCTACCTGCTCCAGGTCGCTGTCGTTCAGCGGATGAACTTCCCGGGACTTGAAGCAGTTCTGACATTTGCTTTTATTAAAGATGTTCGGCTGGAATTTATTACAGGAGCCCGCGGTCTTCTCTCCGGACATGTTTTCGGTCGGTGGAGTCCTCTTTAGGACCAGAGAATCCCCCAAAACTATCCCCCGCTGCCCCGCGTCGCTCCTCGGCATTGAATGAAGCGGGTTTCCCTCAACTGGCAGCTGTCAAACACGGAGCCCGCTTGACGACTGTCGTCATGGTCAATGCGTCTGACGTCACATAAGAAGCCATCTGCATCCGGCTGAAACCTACAAAATAAAATCATATTATTCTGAAATAAAATTTAAAAATCATGTAGAACCAACTACCAGTTTTAGTCCGTGAGGCAGACACCCTGTCTACTTTTAAGGCTAGGCTTAAAACTTTCCTTTTTGATAAAGCTTCTAGTTAGAGTGGCTCAGGTTATCCTGATCTATCTCTATAGTTCTGCTGCTATAGGCTTAGACTGCTGGAGGACATAGGGACCCCTTTTTCATCATTCTGCTTCATTCTATCTCTATTCTCCCACTCTGCAGAATCTGTTAGTTCAATCTCTAACGTTCTGCTCTCTCTGCTTTTTCTCATAGTAGCTTCATCTGGTCTGTTCCTGTTTGGCTGTGACTCCATCCTGGAGAGAAATATCAGCTGTGCTGCTGCCATCAACACCTTTGTTTCTAGATGTTGGAGCTTGGCCTGTTTTCCAGTGTAGTCCTGTTTCTCTGACTGTGACTAACTGGATGTGCTCTCTTCATCCTCTGACATGGGAGCTGGCTCGGAGCTCGTCTGCCTGGCTGTGTGTTTCCTGGACGGGGCCGCCTGTGGAGCTGGTCGACAGTTACCTTTTGTTAGAATAATTGTATATAAATGTATCTGTGTAGTGTTATCATGCATAAAGCTGTGTGCATGTTTTCATAGCCATCTTTTCTGAAGTATACTGTGATTTGTAGATTTGCTTTTGGGGAGGTTGTGGTTGATCCACAGGCAGCACTCGACCTGCTGAACTTTGGTGAACAGCTTCAACAGCTTAAACTTTGACTGAACCCTGAGATTTAGAGGACGTTTACTGAGACTGCAAGTCTGAGTTCCTTATCTGCCCCCCCCCCACCACCACCCATGTAGTCTTTCCTTTCAATAAATAGCGAACGCTGGGACTGCAGAATGGGTTGAGATTTGTAAACTCTGCGGTCTCTTCCTACTCTCCTTGCGAGTAAACTAAATTAATTGTCTCTGTGCCTTCTTTCTTTCCCTGCATGTATGTATGTATGTTTTAGGTGCTTAGACCTGACACCTTTTGTATCTATGCTTCTTTTCTATGTCTGCTTCTGTCTCCTTGAACCCCAGTGGGCCTCAGCAGATGGCCGCTCACACTGAGCCTGGTTCTGCTGGAGGTTTCGTCCTGTTCAAAGGGAGTTTTTCCTCTCCACTGTCGCTACAAGCATGCTTATTGTGAGGAGCTGCCTTTAGCTCAATAAGTCGATGCATTCAGGTTTTCCTTTGATAGAAAACTGAACCAATCTAACTGTATGATCTGGTTGAACTTTCTGTAAAGTGCCTTGAGATGACATGTGTTGTGAATTGGCACTACATACATAAACTGAATTGAACCATATATCACACACACAAAAACTTAAATGACTTCCAAGATAGGTGTTTTTATATTCCTGTTTCCAAAGACGAACAGGTGGTGGACATTATTTATTCAAATTCACAAAGATTCAAGGATTTCAAAAACCTTGAACAAGGTTTGCAAAAAACAAACATTTACAAGCAAATACGGCTGAATAAAATGATTTATTTCTTGGAGTTGGACATCAACAGAAAAATCCAGATAAGCAGCCAGATATAGAGAGAGACAAGCATTTATTGTGGGGGATGGCAGTGGCTTTTATGAACAGAAAACGTCTTTCTTCCTGTACACCAAAACACGTTTAAAACACAGCAGCTGTTTCCTACCAGTTGATATGTTTTGATTCTCAGAACTGAAACATGATTAACAAAATCTCTCTGTTTAAGCAAGACATTTGCTCAGGTGTTAATCACTTTATTTTTCAATAAACAAACCCTTTAAATAGCAGCCATAAGATGCAACAGTGAAATAAAAAAATTTAAAAACTCAACAGCGAATTCCTCTGTGCATCATCTATAAAGGTGCTACTTTCTACGTGTGGTAAGGACTCAGTGGCTGAAATGTTTGTAGTTTAGGAATAAACTGTCTGAGGTGTTAAAAATGACCATTTAATTCCTCATACTTTTCACAATTTGCTCATTTATCAAATGAGACAAAAAAAAACAAGCTAGCCTTTTTTATTAATATATTATTTTAATTAATAATAACACATATATTCCCAGTAGGTTGATGTGACTGAATGTTTATTTGCATTAATAAAATCTAATCCTTTAGATCTGGAATCTTAATGAAAGCCCAGTGTGAACAGGATCCATGTTTGATCTGTTTCGTCTGTTATATTTCATGTGTATAAAGGTTTTCAGTCATTGCAGGAACTTCTTGATTCTCTGAAGACGTATTATTGTCATACTTCGACTCAGTGAGATTAAAAAGTTCATAAATAAAAATCTAAAATGCATCTTGCTGCTTTAATTTCTCTCCTTTTTCCGTGACTGAAAAATGCTAATAAAAAGCAAATTAGATTAGTCCTTTTTTTTATTTTAAGGGTCTGTACTTTAAATTATGACATTATTCATGGATCTAAGGTAAAGCAACAGAATTGTCTGGTGACATTCCCCCTTCGAGGATGAAGGTTTAACAAATGACCAAGTTTCCATTTTGGTTGCTGGAGCAGCTAAAGCATCCCTCACAGGTGAATGGTGTGTTTAATTTTCAAACTATTATTTATTATTTACATAATTCGATGTCCAGCTTCTCTCTTCAGACAAAGCTGACCAACATTTAGTCTAACTAAGCAGGAAACCTGCAAAGTATTGCCCATTCACTAATAATAACAATAATATGATCATTTGCAGGACATATTTCTTTTTGGGTAATGAATAAATAAAATAAACATTTCACTTCCAGTCATATTTCATGGCCTTTTAATTCTAGATTAAATAAATCTTTGTGCTCAACAGGAAGATCTGAACAGAAGACTTTTTTCCTCCTCATGTAGTGCAATCCAACAGCCAGCGTCTCTCAGGCAGTATTAGTTGAGGTCAGATACACAGAAAACAGAAAATCTACTCTAGATTCCTACATTTCAATCCTCAGTTTCCCCACTCTGGGAAAATAACAGGATATTTCTATTTCTAGGTCATTCCTGTCAGGATTCTTAGTTCTTTTCTATGGAAGAGGATTAGGGCCACAGGAAAAAAAAAAAAAAAAAGTTAACTGATTTTAAAATTTTATATCAGTTTAATATGGGAAAAAAAGTCAGAATTCTGACTTTAATTTCAGAATTCTGACTTTTTTTTATTGTCAGGATTCAGTCTAAGAAAAAAGTCAGAAATTTTGAAAATTAAAGTCAGAAATTTTTAGATTAAATTCAGAATTCTGAGAAAAAAGTCAGAATTCTGACTTTTTTCCAATACTAAACTGAAATAAAATGTAAAAATCATGTAACCTTTTTTTTTCCAGTGGCCCTAATCCTCTTCCATAATTTTCTGCCCAAATTTATACGATAAATGCAAAATTTAAATACATGACAGAAATTTCTAAAGAAGCCAGGCTTCAGATAGGAAGGAAGGAAGGAAGGAAGGAAGGAAGGAAGGAAGGAAGGAAGGAAGGAAGGAAGGAAGGAAGGAAGGAAGGAAGGAAGGAAGGAAGGAAGGAAGGAAGGAAGGAAGGAAGGAAGGAAGGAAGGAAAAAGCAAACAAAAACAAAAAACAAATCAAGAGCTCTAAGTAGTAAGGAAGTGATGGACAGATGGATGGATTGTTTGGTGGACGGACGGACAAATGGATGGATGGATGGATGGATGGATGGATGGATGGATGGATGGATGGATGGATGGATGGATGGATGGATGGATGGATGGATGGATGGATGGATGGATGGATGGATTGATTGGTGGTGATAAAGATTACGTAGTGAAAGTTTTCCGGTTTGGTCTCAAATCGACACATTCACAACATTTAGAGGAGGATTGAAAAAGACTGGGTAGGGACCGGTCTGCTCAATCAAAACTCATGTCTGTGATACATGTCTGGATCGTAGTACTTGGTCACCACCACCCTATTGGCAAACTTGCGGCCGGTGAGAGCCTGCATGGCTTTCTGACATTCTGCAGGAGAGACGTATTCAACAAAGATCTGAAAGGACAAAAGCAGAAAGAAAATGGCAGATTCAGGTCCAGAGAACAGATCCGTCCTCCAGGCTTCTAAAGCTGCTCTCACACAAAACCTTAAAAGATAATATAGAGGAAATCTTTGTGCCACAATGTACCACATTTACCCACAAGAGGGCAGCAATGAGCCAAATAAAAACCCTAGATCAGGTTCTTGGTTCAGTCTGATGTCTGCAGTTCAAAAACATGACTGAAAGAGGTCTCTTCAAATTGCTCTAAGGTATAAGAATGTGTTGCTTTTTATTTTGTTTGTGGATTTTGCCCTGTGATGGAATGACATCTTCTCTCACTGCCAATCAGCCGGCCAATCGATCGGCCGACGCCCACAAACCGATCTAATCCACCGGCAGAGGTCTGTAGATCAGCCTCTGTTCGAGCTCTAAACTTTCCATCTATGTTTGGCAGCACTTCATTACGCAGATAAAACAGGTCCGTGTTGTTTCACTCTGTTCTATAATATCACTGAAAACTTTCAGGTGTTTTGTGACTTTATGACTGTTATGAAATTATGAAAAAATCTGCATTGGCAAAAATCAGAATCTGTAGTTCAGGAGTTTAAAAAGATCGGTGATCGGCCAGGAAAGTGCAATCGGTTCATCCTTTAAATGTCAGATTCAGTCCATATGAACTGGTGTTAGCGACATGATTTAACAAAGGGAAATTATTTTTACTTTATTTAATAGAGTGATATTTGCTCCTTAAAAGCCAAACATGAAACTTTGCCAAGCATTTTATAGAAGCTTTTTTTTTTTTTTAAATAAGAGAACTTTACCCTGAATAACACTGTTATTATAACATGCAGGTCCAAGAGGATATAAAGTTTAATTTAGTTCAGGAAATATTACATTTGTTGTTTTTTTCTGCATGTCTTTCTTTTTGTTAAAAGGAAAAATAAATTTGGAGCAGAAAAGAAACAGTGAACGTTTTCCTAAGCGCACCTTTCCACAGCCGGGCACTTCCACGCCGTCGACGGGTCGGGGAATCTCGATGGAACGGACGTTCCCGTACTTGCAGCACTCCTCCCGGATGTCCTCCAGGATCTCCTCGTAGTCCTCATCGTCCACCAGCTCCTCTGGCATCACCATGTTGAGGAGACACAGCACCTCTGTGGGCATGCCAGAATTCTGCAGCCTCTGGAGTCCAGGAACCTGCAGCGTCACTGGGGTCTCTATAATGGATGTCTGGTGGGAAAACAGTTGGCAGCTGTTAGCTCTTAAAAGTGAATCATCTCGTATAGATCAGCATTAACATCCTCCTCAATCCTGCCTCTTTCTTTTAATCATTAAAGAAAATAGAAAAATCATCAAGTACTTGGAGGTGTAGATGTAATAAAACAAATTATCAAAGCACCCTTTGTCCACCAAAGATAGTTTGTCACTCAAATGTTAATGTTTAAAGTTTATCGTTAAGTCTAATCTGTCCACTGCCTGCTTGGCTAGTTTTCTAAACCACACAAAATGCTTCTGATTTTTTACTCACAGGATTAGCGTTTTTAGCTCCCACGCTTGCCCTCTGGACGATGAGCTTTTTGTCGCCCAGCTGCATCCCGTTGAGCCCGGCAACAGCCTGCAGAACAAACGCAGAGCTAGAAACCCCGCTGCTGACCGTCTCCTCATCAGGATGCAGCCCAGAGTGTTTCTACCTGATCGGTGGCGCTGATGTCCACGTATTCACAGAAGGCGTAACCTTTTGACAGCGACGTGGCGCTGTCCTTCACCAGGTTGAAGGCTTTGAGAGGCCCGAATGACGTCAGGAGCTCCTTCACCTGGAAACAAGAGCCAGAGAGTCCCACCTAAGGCTGCGGCTCCATCTGAACAACAGTCCGTTTGTCTTCTTAATAAACTTCAATGTAACTTTAAATACAAACATGAAGTGTCTTTCAAAAGCATGTCTACCCCTTGAACTGAAATGTGCGGCATGCATTGACGTCCTTTTCTTCCTGTTCCCATCAACTCTGACCAGTTTATCTATCCTTTGTTGAAAATAAAACATCCTCAGCATGATTCTGCCACCGCTGTGTCTCACTATAGAGTTTTGTGTTTAGGGTGGTTAGAAGCGGTCCTAGCTTCAGTGTACCGGGGGACAGGGCACATAAGAAATAGAAAACACAAAAAAAACAAAACAAACAGCACTTAATTTAGAGCGCCACAAAGCCAAAGGTTGCAGACTCCTGATCTAACCAATGAAAACTGTGATCCTACACTGGAAAAACAATCTAGAAATAAGTAAGAACTTTCTTAAATTAAGTGTATTTACCCTTAATTTGAGTAGGTAAATGAGATAGTTTGCCAATGGAATGAGTATTTCTACTCTTAAAATAAGATAATGGGATAACATACACTTAAAATAAGACTAAGCAATTGTCTTTTCTTATTTTAAGTGTAAATTATCTTGTTTCATTGGCAAAATGTCTCTTTTACCTCCTTAATCCAAGAATAAATGCACATATTTTAAGAAAAAATGACTGATGTAGATTTAGATTTCTTCCAGTGACGAGTGAAGCTTTAAGCTAACTGCAATTTCAAAAGAGTTGTTAAAATTGTAAAGGTAATTAATCTAATTGGTCCTAGGAACGATTCAGTTACGGTCTCTTCTGTCAGCGCAAAAAATTATAAGAAGTTTACACTGCAAAAACGGATCTTAAAAAGTAATTTTTTAAATAAATGTATTTGCCCTGAATGTGAGTGAAAGATTATGACGATCTGCTAAAGGAAGGATGTACTTTTGTTCATGATGGACATTTCTGTGACAGTGGCATTGGATTTAGGAGTTCGCCCTGCAACCAGAGGGTTGTCGGTTCAAACCCCAGCTCTGCCTTTCAGTGTTTATGTGTCCTTGGGCAAGACATTTGACACACATTTGTAATGATCTTGGTTCTGTTGGTTTTCTCTAAGTTTTCAGTTTCAAGTTCATTCAGGTTTTTTACTTGTTTTCTAGCTTTGTTGGTGTGTTCTACATTCATTTAAGTTTCTTAGGTTTTTCTTTCCTTGTCCTCTGTTGCCCCCTTGTGTTTTCTTTTCCGTTGACTTCCTCCTCAGCTCTAGTCACACCTGCTCCTTATCAGCTTGTTAGTCCTTCCTTTATTCAGTCAGCCATAAATACTCTCCCTCTGCAGTCCCTCTTTGCTGGTTCCTCGCCTTACCTTTTCTCACCCTGGCTCCTTGATGGTTTTCCCCTGATGTCTCCATGGTTCTGGTTTGTTTTTGATTTTTGTGTTGTCTTTTTGGATACCTGTTTTTGTTTAACATTTTTTAGTTGGATTTTTTGGATTCCTGTTTTTGCTGCCTGATATTTCATGAAATATTTTAAGAACTCACCCCCTGCCTGTCAGCCTCTGCATTTGGGTCCTCACAAAAACCTCCAAACAAATCGTGACACATTGCTCACTTTTCGTGGTCAGAGGGCCCGGTGGCGCCAGCGTACGGCAACCTCACTTCTGTCAATGAGCCTCAAGGCAGCTGTGGCTACAATGTAGCTCACCACCATCAGTGTTTGAACGAATGGGTGAATGTATGTAAAAATGTATGGCAGGCCATTTTACCATTTAAAAATAAACGATCTTTAGAAGATAAATACCTTACACTTTAAATATGTTGATTCATTTTTTTTATGTAAATCATCTTATTCCATTTTAAATGCACTTATTTCAAGAAAAATTTACTTGATGTATTTTATTTCTTTGAAATTTTAGATCATAAAAACTAGTAACTCCATGGTTACTTTGACTAGTAAACTATAAACTAGTTACTTTTTTTAAATCACTCCCAACACTGCTAATAATGACCCGACAGAAGTGATAGAGTAACAGTAAAGTGGTTTTCAACAACACAAGTAGCAAAACTTCAACATGTTTCCACTTAAGTAAATGTTAAAAATAGCCAACTGAGAAATAACTTAAAAGTAGAAAAGTATTTAGCAAGAAAGACTGGTCAACTATGTGGTAATCGTTTTATTATATAAAATGTGTTATGTGCTAATACATTTGATAATAAAAAACTAAAAGAAAGTAATGAATACAAACTAATAGTCAGGTAGAAGAAAAAAATTTCCACATCAATTTCTTTCACATAAAAAACTATTTCTTAAGTATTTGATGCTTTGATTATAACAGAGTAAACTAACTCCAGAGACAAATATATATTTTACTATAAAGCTGCCTGATTTCCATGTCATTAGAGTCTCAGCCAATAAAGGGAAAATTAGAATGACAAAGATTGTGTAAAAAAGGGAATATTAATTTTAGTCAAACTTTGCCTCTGCTGCATTTTAGACTAAAATGTTACGTCCTCGTGGAAACACGCTTTCAGGGCGCATTAAGGAGAGCAGATGAGTTTTATATGTGCTAGTTTTGGCAAACATATTTACATTTTAGCTCTGTGTAAGCTGCCGAAATGTGCACAAACCTTGTCAACCTTGAACTTTTTTCCACTAGCAAAAGTAAAACCTATTCTTTCCAGACAGCATTTCAAAACAGTGATCCATGCATTTGTGACCACACGGCTGGATTACTGTAACTCACTTTATACAGGGGTCAGTGGTTTGTATATTTCTCATCTTCAGAGGGTTCAAAATGCTGCTGCACGTCTTTTAACAGGTACACGAAAATTCGACCACATTTCCCCTGTTTTAGCTTCCTTACACTGGCTGCCAGTACATTTTAGGATTAATTTTAAAATTATTTTATTTGTTTTTAAAACTCTTAATGGCCTTGCTTCTTCTTATCTGTCTGAGCTGTTACATTCTTATACACCCTCCCGTTCCCTCAGGTCAGCTGATCAGTTGCTTCTGAGGGTCCCAAAGACTAAATGCAGCTCAGAGGAGACCGTGCTTTTTCTGTGGCAGCTCCTAAGCTGTGGAACGATCTGCCTCTGAGCAGAAGACAGGCCTCTTCTCTTGCTGTTTTTAAGTCCCTTCTTAAGACGCATCTTTTTTCCTTGGCTTTTGGCACAATTTGAGAGGTTTGACTTTGTTTTATTCTTTTTGTATACTAATATGTATTTTACACTCGTTTTTTCTCTATTTTATAATTTTATTGTATTTTATGATTGTGTACAGCACTTTGGTCCTGTTCGGTGTATAAAGTGCTTCATAAATAAAGTTGGTATGGTATGGTATGTCACCAACTATAAAAACCGTCTGACATCTGTGCTGGCCAATAATGGCTTTTCTACAAAATATTAACATGCTGTTTGTCCAGGGGGTCAAATACTTGTTTTTCCTCATTAGATGGTTATCAATTTTAATAAATTCATATGTGATTTTCTGGGATTTTCTTTGGGATTCTGTCTCTCACGGTTTGAGTGTACGTATGATTAAAATGATAGATTGTTGCGTTTTTTGTGAGTGGGCAAACCTGCAAAATCAGCAAGGGGTCAAACACTTATTTCCCCCACTGTAGCTACTACCCACCTCTGCTACCCTTATATACAGACCTGAGCTCTGCAGCTCCTCCAGAGCCACTATAGGTCTGTTAGCTAATCCCTTTCTTACGGCACACCTTCCCCACCCCATCTTTTTAGTTGGACCTCTGAAGTATCATTTTTATGACCCACTCCTGCTTTAAACGCCTCCACAGCTTCCTCTCTGACCTATCTGCTGTGTTTCTTGGCCTCCATGACGCTCTTCATCCTCTGATGTTCTCTGACAAACTTCTGATGCTACTGATGCTGAAGCAGACATGTAGCGCTGGACTCTATAAAGTTTCAGACTGAAGCTCCCTGAATCCAAAATGCACGCCACACATTTCAGTTATTGGTTTCTCTTTCTTACACCAAGCAGTGCTTTGCATTGGTGCTTCACCTGAAGTCCATCTGTGGCTGTAATGTGCAATAAACCCAGAAGCAGATGGAATTCTTTAGAAAGAACGAATGGTTGGAATCATGTTGGTTTTTTAAAATATAAACGATTCACTCTCCCAACAGCTTCAGATCACACCTGCACAGGTGATGATGAGGTGTGGCTATCAGAAGAGAAACAGGGAAATATAGCAGATATTTATGTTTTAATAGAATTTTTGATTTAAATAAAAGATCAGTAGACGTTTAGTGTTTTTAACCTGACCTGCCTTTTTGAAGCCATTTATCTCAAAGCTTACCTTTACAGAAAACCCCTTAAAACAGCCCACCTTTACCTCTAATAACCTCCAACACCATCAACCCCACGTCTCAACCATCATCAGAGCTTCACCCCAGATAACCAGATCCTAAGCGCGCTCCAAAAGCATGATGGGAAAGAGAGAGCAGCCAGTACAGGAGCCTGAGGGCTTGAAGTGGATCCACATGTGGACCAGAAATTCTTACTTGCCTTGAGTTACATGTTGGCATGGCAGCAGTAGATGAGAACTACTGAACAAATTATGAGCGCAGACTTAACGATCTTACAGGCCCCTAGCTGGGGACAAAGTGGGGGGACAAAAATGAAAGAGCTGTGAGTATCAACGCAGTGGAAGTGACTGAAATAATTCATTAAAGAAAGGAAAAAGAAGAAAAGTCAGAGAATAAAAGACATCAGGCTGCATGTGAAAATTCTGAGCAGTTTTTAAATCGGTCACAAAAGAAAAGTCCACTCTGTATCTCTGCAGCTGGAGGCGTTTCTGGAGATGTTCAGGGTCAGTTTGGTGTTTAAATCTGCTTCTTCATCAGTCAGTTAGGGAGGAACCAACGCATGTTTAGATGTTTAATAAGAGGTGATAACGGACAGACACAGCGCTAGGCACTCTGTGCAGATTTGCCCACACAAATTAAAACCATTTCCCACACGTTTGAAGAAAAGGAAAACGCAGAAATAAAGGCTGTGGGACGGTTTATATGCTGACTGAGGCAGTGAGAGGTGATTCCTAGAGAGAATTGTAAAGTCTGTCAGAGCTTTTTTTTTATAAAGAGTGGAGAATGATGAGCTTTGCTTACCTGCTCTGTCTGCCACTGATTATTTTAACAGTAAAGTATTTCATTTTTTCCTGTTTCATCCCCTAAAGCGGATGTGTTTTACTTTGTAACTGCGTCTTTTTTCCTGTCAGGCCCATTAAATTTGCTGCTGAATTGCTGCATAGTCCCACTAAAATATCTCTCTCAGTCTTAGCTACGCAATCCCTCTTGCAGAAAATCATGTCAGTTGTGATCATCCCCATTGAAGGGGGGTGATCACAACTTGAAAAGCTTTGTGAATCCTTTTAACACGAGAATGCCCGTGCATAAACACCACAGGAGGTTGGTTCCACATGCTCACTGATACACACTAGGGATGGAACGGTTTATGAAAATCATCCGAACCGTTCGGTTCAACTGTCACGGTTCGGTTCGTGTGTGTTGCGTTCGGTTCATGCTAGGGCTGCAACTAACGATTATTTTAAAAATTGATGAATCGGCCGATTATTTTTTCGATTAATCAATGAATCGGACAAAAAATATTTTTTATATCAACCTCTTTATTCCAAAATAAACATTTTATTCAGAACAAACAAGCACACGAGTACAGGTTGCTCATTAACTGTCCTGGTGCAATATGAAAAATAAATGTTTGTGTTAAAACTACGCAAACTTACATGAGAAATGTAGCTGTACATCCACAAAATATAGGCTACTTTGTTTCATAAAGCGCAAAAAAATACATTTTTTTTTTTAAAGCCCCTAAGGGGTTCAAACAATAGGCCCCCCCCATTTCAACAAATTCATTTTTTTTAGACTAGAAGAGTTCTGCCTTTTAAGACAGGAAAGTATAGCAGTTAAAGTTGCTACTTGAGAAAATACTGAACCATAGAGATAAAAATAGCCCTGTGATTCAAATTATAAATTGTATTTGGAATAAAAATGAGAGAACTAGGGGTGGTAAAAAACACATCCTCCAAAGACAGATATTTACATGGGAATGTGGCAGATAATTAATTGACATATTACTGATCTTGCTGGATTTTATTCTGCTTTACTTCCATAAATTGCAGGATCTTCTTTACTTTATCTTTGCCAGAAGATTTAAACTTTAAAAGCCTTGCCCTCATAATTTACAAATTAATTTATTTATAAAGAAAATATAAACGCTGCTTAAGCTAATTTAAATGAAATGAAAAGTAAAATAAGTAGCCAACCTTATCACTGTCTGTAACCTACTAACAAGATAAGGAAAGCATCAGATGAGCTATCTGAGAAACTAACGTTACGTTTCCCCACTTTAAAACCAAACAAACATGGTGGTTCCGTGCCATGTTCATTTGTTTTGACAAAAGTTGCATGTTACGACTTTTTTCGCTTTACAAAGCGCAGGCTATTTTAATTATTGTGATCAATTTGCGCCGTCAATCCCGGCGCATGCGCGCTTCATTTGCAGTCTGGACGCTGAGGGTAAACATCCTGCGGCTCTGACTGCAGTGCTGAGAGGGACTCCTGCAGGAGAACGGGGTTGGGATGGGGGAGGCGCCCCACGGCAGAGTAGGAACGATACATGTTTTCACGTAAGAGTCTCCAGAAGCCGCCAGTGACACAGTAAAAAGTCGCCAGATTTGTCGCTAGTCGCTTTTTTGAAAAATAGTCGCTGGAGGGGTCTGAAAAGTCGCTGAGTTGGCAACACTGCACCTGCAGCGCTGGCTCGCTCTGCCGTATTTTTTTTCTTCCCCCGTTTCAGTCAAGTGGCAGTGATGACGGCGGCCGCGGATGACACATTAATCGCGCGACACAACTAATCGATGATGAAATTCGTTGCCAACGCTTTTAAAAGTCGATTTTTATCGATTTTATCGATTCGTTGTTGCAGCCCTAGTTCATGCGCTGCTCCTTTTTCTCATAGGCGAAGCGTTTACACTCCAGAGCAGAAGGTGGCGGTACTGTGACCAAAGCCAACCACCAGTAGTAAACAAGAAGAAGAAGAAGCGAAGCAGCGTAGCCGGGTGTAGCAGGGAAAAATCAGTTGTTGTGGAGAATTGTGTGGGTATGGCGAGTGGGAAAGAACAGGAGTTGGAAGACGCGCCAGCAGCACTTTATAGGTCTGCTGTATGGGACCACTTTGCATTTAGAGTGACCTACGATGACGGCGGAAAGAAAGCTGTGGATAAAAGTGCAACAGCGTGCAAGCATTGTGCAACACGTTTTGTTTATGCTAACAGCAACATGACCAACATGTCATGCTAACCCTGAAATCCCTCATACTCCGTCAGCGCTCCGCCCCGCTGCGCTCCAGACCGGCTGCTCAAAGCAAAGCCTACAGCCTCCACTGTGGCTCCCGTCGCTCCGCTCTGAGTTCCTTGGAGATCTTAGAGGGCATGCGCCAGATGATTAAATTCAAAGCAGCAAAACATGTGAAAATGATCCAGGGTTTTACAATTCATTAATTTTTTTGGATTTTTTCATTAATTTTTATGGGATTTCGGTGTAACAATCAACATATACCGAACCGAACCGTGGATTTTGTGAACCGTTCCACCACTTTTACACACCAACACTAAATGTTAAGCTGCGGCTGCAGATATATACCACCCTAAATAATGTTGTGTTTTGACTTCAACACACGTGGAAATATAGAGGATCCTCGCTGCTCATGATGTTGTTGTTAAAGTTTACTTTGGTTGTCTGTTGTCGTCTTTTTGCTGTTACACTCTCTGTTTTGTGTTCCACTCATTTCATACAGGTATGGAAGCAAACTTCTATACAGGGGTCAGTGCTTTGTATATTTCTCATCTTCAGAGGGTTCAAAATGCTGCTGCACGTCTATTAACAGGTACACGAAAATTCGACCACATTTCCCCTGTTTTAGCTTCCTTACACTGGCTGCCAGTACATTTTAGGATTGATTTTAAAATCATTTTATTTGTTTTTAAAACTCTTAATGGCCTTGCCCCTCCTTATCTGTCTGAGCTGTTACATTCTTATACAGCCACCCTCCTGTGCAGTATCGGCCGATACCGATACCATAATAATGTAAAGTAATTGCCATCATGGCTTCATGTCAAGCTGCTGCCTACCTTTGTGAAGCAGGAAAAAAATCTAATACAAAGTGAATCCAGTAGAACTTTTTATTCCCTACCTGGAATGGGTGACAATAGTTGAATAAACTTATGGCCCCTTTAAAAATGGTATCGGTGCCCTATTTGTTGGTACTCGCCGATACCGATACCACCATTTTAGGGCAGTATCGGGGCCCTGTCCGATACTTGTATCGGTATCGGTGCAACACTAATTCTTATACACCCTCCCGTTCCCTCAGGTCAGCTGATCAGTTGCTTCTGAGGGTCCCAAAGACTAAATGCAGCTCAGAGGAGACCGAACTTTTTCTGTGGCAGCTCCTAAGCTGTGGAACGATCTGCCTCTGAGCAGAAGACACGCCTCCTCTCTGGCTGTTTTTAAGTCCCTTCTTAAGACTCATCTTTTTTCCTTGGCTTTTGGCACAATTTAGGAGGTTTTACTTTGTTTTATTCTGTTTGTAAACTAATAAGTATTTTACACTCGGTTTTTTTCTATTTTATAATTATATTGTATTTTATGATTGTGTACAGCACTTCGGTCCTGTTCGGTGCATAAAGTGCTTCATAAATAAAGTTGGTATGGTATTCTGCATACTTGTTACCAATATAGATTAAACAAATCCCCCATCGGACAACAAATGGATCAGTTGACAGCGCCCTCTTCTGGATGGCGACAGCACCAAGCTAAAGCTATAAGTTAAGAAGCTGGAATAAATTTTAATTAAATCAACCTTTATTTGAAAATGAATCATAAGTTCATTAATTATTTGCATCCCTATTTCGAAACCTCACTTTATAACCAAAGATGTTTTGGTGTAACAAAAAACTGATAGCAGTTTAACCTTTGGTGAAAATGTAGCCTTTAATTTATTGCAGCTCAATCATTTTTAATGTAAAAAAAAAAAAATATGTAAATCCCTTTATTGTCCCACAATGGGGAAATTCACTCTCTGCATTTGACCCATCCACTTGGGGAGCAGTGGGCTGCCATTGTGTGGCGCCCGGAGAAGAGTGTGAGGTTAAAGGTATTGCTCAGGGACCCAGAGTGGAGGCTGAGGGGATTCAAACCTGCTACTTGCAACCTCCTCAGAGCACAAGCGCACTGCCCTATCTGCTATGCCAACACTCCCCTTAAAAGACTAAAATATGGAACAAGACTTTCAGTTCACTCCTCTCAATATGTGTCTATTTTAAACAAAAACTGCAAATGATTATTATTTTGCGGTTTAATAAAATTACTGATTATATTTTCAATTAATCGATTGATAATCAGATACCAAAATGTTCCCTAAAGTTGATTTTAGGCGAAATTTAAAGCTAAAACTATGTCCCATGAGAAGTTCTAGATAGAAAACCTTGATAAAGAAAAATATCTTTTTCCATCTTCAATCCAAAAGGTTTATTTGTTTTTCAGTTCTGATACAGTTTTCCTTTAAGCTAGTCTTAGACTTTCTGATTTATCAATAACTAAATTAGTAATTGTTCTTAACTGTTTCAGCTTTTGTTCAAGCTGTTTTCAGAAGAAACAACTACAACATAAGGTTACAGTTTTAGTTTCAGCAGAAATTACAAAGCAAATAAATCAATAAAATAAATAATAACACCACCAAACAACTGAAAAAATCCAGAAAGGCACATTTAATAAATAGAAAGCTTATCTTGTAATTTTAAATGAGGTGGACTTTTTCCTTGAGAAGAGATCATTATATATCCCTGAATCTGTTTCAATTAATTTCACGGAAATCTCCTTAGCGTGGGATTGTTTGGCTTTAATATAATTAATGGCAAATTAATCTTTCATATCAAGAATTTAGCTCCATAAAAGCTGGAGCTATTACAACACTAAAATATTTAACATTATTTTAGTAAAAGATTCCTAAATTCATATTTAATGACGTCATGTTATGTTCCTACAGGAAGCCTAAAGGATCTTTAAGCCTGTTTCAGTGCGACTAAAAGCTCAGTGTGTGAGAAAGAAAAGAGTGAAAAATGAGAGAACCTGTGCCATCTGCTGACAGTGAAATACCTGGTCGTCATTGAGGTAATTAGGCAGGCCTCCGATGAATAGTTTATGAGGTGAGTCAGGAACGACCGTGGAGACGACACCTACGCAGCCAGCGAGCAGAGAGAGGAAGCTCAGAAACCGCAGAGGAGAATGGGAGAGCTGTGCTCTGGAGAGGAAGCAGAAACCAACCTGGAACATGGAAGGCCGGTTGTTCTGAGAGTCCAGGTAAGGGACGATAATCATGAGGCCGCCTGATCTTCAGCGACTGACCCTGGAAAATGATCCCGTCGAAGGCCATGGCCTGCGTCGTCTCATCTACAGAACGAAACTAGAAGAGAGGTCGATTTGGGTGAACTGGACGGAAACAAATCCTGCTCAATAACAGGAAAACATGCAGTGATGCTGGTGGTTTATTCTGCTACTGAACAAAAACAAAAACGCAATACTTCTATCTAAGCTTGTTTGGAAATAAAACAAATGTTAAAAAAAATGTATTTAACTGCAATTAAAATAATTAATACGATTTTACTGCTAAGGATATTTTTAAGTCCAGAATATTTAAAGGGTCCTCTATCTGTCAGGACTCCTGTCTGTGTGTTTGTGTTCTGTGTTTGTCTCCCTTCCTCCACCAGGAGGCGCCTGGTTCTGATCCGCCTCCTCACACACCTGCTGAGGGTTTCCTTGTCTGAGCTTCACACTGAGAAAGGGATTCATCTCCATTACGACCCGTTCAAGTACCACAGGAAATCTGAGTGGCAGTCAGCTTCTCCGTTCACCTACAAACAACCGCTTTCTGGGTAAACCCTGTTCCGCCCTCCACCGACAAACACTGGAACTACAGCCTACAGACTGGAGTCAAAGATTCAACAACTTTTATGGAAACTTGAGTCTGCAACCAAATCCTCTTCTCCAAGTTCACGAATCTATTTTCCCACTGAGCCTGAACTAATCGCTGTGCCTTTCCCTCACTTTTCAGTTCCAGTTGAGCAGTGTTCAGAGCAACACTTCTCTCTGCATTATCTGTTCAATAAAACCTGTTAAACCTTTTCCCCTGGTCTCCCTGTTTGGTCTTCTGCATTTGGGTCTGAACTTTAGTAAAATCATGACACAATCAAGCTTTTTTTAAGCATTTGAAAGTAACATACAGGTATTTATACGGTGAAACTATGCCTTTAGAACTACGTGGGTATTCATTAGTTATAAAATATGGTTATTTTCATCCAACCATAAAGTAAAGCCCTTGCCATCATAATGAAGTTGCCTCTCCTGTCAGGGTGCCGCCAGTCTCTCAACATCACCGTATCACACCACTTCTGGAGGCTGAACAAAGTCCAGAACTCTCTCGTTCAATCAGCTAATCGTCACAACTTTGAAATAACCTAAAGAGCAGATTAGCTGCTAAATGAGCCACTTCATCCCAAATCTAAAGGCCTGAACACATCGGCTGCGTACGACTTTTAAATCTCCGATCCGATTTCTTTCCATTTCATACTGACTGTATAAAGAAAGGCTCTGACTTGGAAGGGTGGGCAGATCTGTGCAGATTTTTTTTGACTTCTGTCTCTGTGTTATAGACAAATAAAAAAAAATTCCGACATTATGAAGAATTAAAAAACACCAGCTTAGCTACAAAGCAAAGCGCCACTTAACGAGTCTGTGCAGCATCTCAAACCAGAACAGATAGAGGATGTTTACATAACAAAAACATAATGAGAACTACGTTAAATGAAAAGGAAAAAATGAAGTAAACGTCGTAGGTTGGTTTCCATGCTGACTGAGGCAGAGAGATGATTCCCAGAGAGAGATCTGGGAAGATTATCTAAGTTTTTCTTTCTTTTTTCTGAAAGAGGAGAACCAGATTCGCCGCGTTTACTTTCTCTGTCTGCCCCTCAGTATTGTGTTTTTTGTGAGGTTCAATATTTTACCCGTTTTCTGTCCTCCTGAGCTCCTCATGGGTAAAGTTTTCTTTTGCACCAGTTTGTCAAGCTTACTGTAATGTGCAACTACAAAACGGACTTTTTACCTGTTTGATTAACAGATTTTATTTAGTATTTTTCCACATAGTGGATGTGTTTTACTTTGTAACCGTGTCCCTCTTCCTGTCAGAGCTTCCTGTCAGAGCTTCCTGTAGCTACTTCCTGGTGGGATAATTCATACGTAGATATTTTCTAACTGCTGGTTTTCATGGCAGGAAGGCGCTGCTGTAGCCTCGTGAGACCATCCTGATCTCGCGAGCTTTCAAGGTTTCACTCGCAGATCAGTCTGGAGACTCTCAGTTGAAGAAAATTTGGAGCCGTTCACCAAACGAACGTCCAATCAGCGTTGGCTTTGAGGCGGGTTGAGGTGTGACGCAACGAGAAGCGCGACAGTTCAGTCTAAAGAACATGGCGGCTTCAGCCGATGAAACTAGCGTTAGCGGGGCTATCGAGCAAGTTTTATCGGAATTACAGAGTATTTCTTCACTGAAAGAAGAGCAAAACACTGCTCTGGAGGCTTTTCTCAGAGGAAAAGATGTTTTTGCTCTTCTCCCGACTGGCTTGTGGTTGTGTTTTTGTCGTCGCTCTGTTAGTACGTCATATGCTTCGTTGATCTGATTGGTTTATTTGGCCCGTCTATCACCAACATAGGCCAATCAGCTAACCAGTATTTTCGCCCCTTCCCAAAATTACTTCAACGGAAGGTTTCCAGATGGATATGCGGAGCAAATCCATCTGGCGGAGTCAGGTTAGCGCTGCTGCTCATACAGGATTATTCAGAGATGCATGAATCAAGTGAAATACCAATTTATGCCTGTTGTTTATGAATGAATAGCATAGCAATATACAGGGTTTATACAGGAATGAGTAACTCTAATTAAATGCTTTTTAATGCTCTTAGAAATAATTTTAATGCCATCAACAAGTACCCATGACTCCCATGTATATATATATATAAAACGAAATAAACCATCATCATCTTTAGCGTCAGCAGGCTGCAGCCGTGTCCCGAATGCCGCGTTTTCCAGCCACTTTTGTTGAAATTTGCATTTATCCATTCTCTAACTTTTTCTCTGCCTTGAGCTTCTTTTTCAAACATACGGCTTTGAGATCAACTGGAAGAAGTTTCGCGCGAATATATTATTGCGATATAATATATCTGACAAAAACTGTTTTTAAAAACATATTTTCTTTTTTTAAATAAAGCATTTTGAATGCCATGATATTCAGATTTAATGAATTTTAATGCCAATTAAGGCCTTAAGAATAATAATAATTTAATCACTTTTAATGACCCGCGGAAACCCTGATATAGTTAAAAGTTCCAACAAGGTGATTTTGAATGATTTAACTCTTTAAACAGATCAAAACCAAATTTTCCATTAGATCCTATCTGATACATGAAGCATCGCACTGCCTCTGCTGCTAATATGATCAACTAATGGAATGCTTTTTGTTTTTATGTAATATTTCATGAAGAAAAATATGACAAATTCTTCCTGTAAAAATCTAAGTTTAAGATTAGACAGAATAAATATTAACAGCTGATCATCAGTGAAAATCTCACCTCTAGGAAAGCAAAGTTTTTATCCTGATTGATCTGAACAGCCAGAACAGGGTTGCTGGGTGCTTGTGAAAGGCCTGCCAGGCGCATCTGAGCGTTGAAGAACTCTGCCATCGATTCCTGAGCAACAGAAAAGACACAATATGAGGAGGAATGACGCAGAAGCGACAGGTGAGCGTGGGAGCCATTTACCTCTGTGACGCCAAAGGGGATGTTTCCAACATACAGGCGTCTGGCTTGCCTTGTCATCTGACTGCCAACTATGGGCACTTGTGTCGGTGCAGCCACCACTCCGGTGGTGGTGGTGGCTGTTGCCAGCAGAGCTATTGTTGGAATCTGACCCGCCGCTGGAGGAGAAACATGCATGGATGGTAAAAATCATATGAGATGATGCAGCAGTTTAAATAAACATTCAGTCACAAAAAAAAAATTGGTGCAAAGTAAAATAAAATAAAATAGTGGCAGCTGTTGAGTGGGGGTTACCTTGCATAGCTTTGTACTGCATTGGTGTGATGTGTTCAAAGCCTGGAGGAGGCACATCCCAGTATTTGCAAGTCTTTTTCTTTTTGGTCCGCCTCGGTGAATGGCTGGAGGAGGAAAATGTAAACAGTCGTGAGCTACCTCTGCCCTGGCATTTCTAAATGACTGTCACCCATGATGCAGTTGGCGTTGTGAACAGTGAGGTCTCAGAAAAAGCCCGACCTGTGTTTCTTGTGCTCCCGGGAGGAGCTGCGGCGGTCTCGGCTCTTCCGATCCCGGCTGCGGCTCCTCTTCTCTCGGCTGCGGCTTCCTCTGTCTTTGCTCCAGCTGCGATGCTTGTCGCCGCGGCCTGGAGATCCGCTGCGACTCCGCTTTTTGTGCCTCTCTCTTTCTCTCTCTGAGGTAAAGACATTTCAATCCATTAAAATAACAAGAAGCAAATGGAACAATATCTTAAAACTAGGGATGTAAAGAAAAAAATAATGATTATTAGTCAGTTAAGGGTTTTATTAAATAGAAATTAGATTTAATCCATCCAATCACTGGCGGTTCTAGACCAAATGTACCAGGGGGCCAGGAGGGGGCCAGGAGGGGGCCAGCGTGTTTTCATGGGGGCACAGAAAAGCATGAAATAAAAAACAGGCCTAGGGATTCAAATATAACAGCATAACGTGAAATTTCGATTTAATTATATTTAACTAAAATATAAAAAGGTCTTATTGAGTCGATATACATTCATAATTTAGGAATTTTTAATATTTTTGACTTAATTTAAGCTAAAATTACAGTTTTCTATAAAATCTGAATTAGAACAAAAAAAAAGCTAAATTCATCTTTTTTTTCATTCTAAAAAACATTTAGCAGATGAAAACTGGGATCCTATCTCAATACCACTGAACCTATCAGCTTATTGTTTTTAAATAATTAGTAAAACAGAAATTGTAAAGAAAAAAAAAATGAAATAGATCCAAAGGAGCTATCAGTAATCATGTCTGTTCCAGCGCAGATCATCATTACAGTATTATGTCTTCAGTACAGGGGCCATAACAGGGGCCAGGACATGATCTACGGGGGCACTGGCCCCTGTTGGCCCCTGTCTAGAACCGCCCATGCATCCAATTAATTCAGAATGTCCAGCAAAAAACATTTCTCTCAGTGTTGTAATGTTACAGCCATCCAATAGAGGGTGCTGCTGTTCATCCTTAAACTGAGCCTCACTGATATTTGCAAGAATACAAATCATGGAGCAGAGGCATGAACTGTGGTGAGTTGGGATTATTAACACTTTTTAATCATGACAAGAGTGCAGAATGAACTTTATTTGGTTTCGTTTGTTAAAATAAACACTGGAAACACTCGTTGATTTATCCCCTAAATAGTGCCTATTTACCTGTGCTGCATGATGGAGCAGCTTAACGTCTCTGTTGTGCTCAGAAGGCAAGGAAATGATGATAGAAAAGTGGAGGGCAATACGCTAAAAGTTTAGCATGATAGAAAAAGGCATGTTAGCAGTTAGATGGGGAATGCTTTGGTGTGAAAAAGCCCTTCATAGAGCAAAGTTTCTCCTCTAATAGCAACCAGAGCTACCTGTTTAAAGGCACTGCTAGCAGTACAGTCTCTCCCAGCACTGATTGGATTATACTAACAGGTTATATCACAGTTAGCGTCTACTTCATGGAAGCAAAGTGGCAAATAGTCTAACAGCATGTTACATTGGAAATAATAGTTTCACATATTTTTGTTTTTTCTGTTTATAAAAGCTTCCTATTGTGTTATATCTTATAACTTTAATAACGTGTAAGAAAATTTTCTCGTTTATTCAGTCAGCATTTAATACATCTAGCAACATGAATTGATCAAACGATGCACTATTTTGTTAACTCAGAACATTACTGGAACAGATTGCCCTTCGTCTTAGGGAAAAAATCCTCTTAATACAAGCAAAACGGTGTCTCTTATCAGTGACTCCTGACTCCACTGATAAGATAAATAAACTTTAATTAATTGATCATTTGCATTCTGAAGGCATTTCAGGAAACCGACACTGAAGAGGAGGATGATCTGAATGAAGGAAATAGCTTTAGGTAGAGCTTTGCCTACAGCTTCACCTTTTTAATCAGCAGCAGTTAAAAGGTAAAGACCTCCTGAAGAACCAGACGACTGAGGAAGACTTATCTCCTCTTTGGTGTGATTAGCCATGAAACTTACCTACTGATGATGGGATCAAATGTTCATCCACTGAGCAGCCTCTGAGTTAGCTTAAAGCAGGATGAAAAATTAGGGTTTTGATATTTTCACCAAATGATTCAAATGTTCAAGTTAAGAAAAAAAAAGGGGAAAGTTAAAAAGTTAATAAACCTAGGTAACAATTATATTTAGGTATATAAACTAAAAAATGTCAGTGCCAGTATCAGCACTGAGGCCTCTAAGGTCATGTTGTACCAAAAAATGTGTTTCTTTCAATCTCAGAGTGTTTTTTATGAATTTTTTATGGAAGCACTTTTGTTATTTTTCTTAATATATTCGGGCAAGTTGGTGTTTCTTGTTGACATTAACTTTCATTTTTGCCATCAAAATATCCATATTTTTGGAATGTTAAAAAGGAAATAAGGTCTTGTCCTGGATTCCAATAACACTGTTGGCTTGAAATGTTGATTTTCAAAGTATTTCACTATAAAGGGTTAAAAGTATAGAGCAGGCCTCCCCAAGCTCGGTCCTCTGGGCCCCCTGTCCTGCAGGTTTTAGAGGTTTCTCTGCTTCAGCACAGCTGGTTATAATGATTGCAGTAGACCAAAAGCCTGTTAATCAGCTTTCAATTAAAATCAGCTGTGCTGGAGCAGGAAACCTCTAAAACCTGCAGGACAGCGGCCCTCGAGGACTGAGGTTGGGGTTGCCTGGTATAGAGGATGATCATCCAGCGTAAAATAGATTTTTCGATTATTAACCAATAAAGTGAGCCTTTTTGCCCATAAAATAAGATTATTATGCCCCAGATATACGATAACATTGAGCTGTATTTTCTTACTTTAAACATCTTATCCATTGGCAGTTGCCTTATTTAACTGCTTAAATTAGGAAAAAACACTTATTTCAACAGAAAAAACATTAGTTATTTATGACATTTGTTATAATCGTTAACAGACCATCTGCTCTTCATGCAGCCTGAGCTCATTCTTCCTAAAACTGTGAGGCAGTTTCTGATATTAACTGGAAGGATCTAGATGGTAAAGGCCACCAGTGGGAGGATGCTGGGGCTGACTGGGCCCCTGCCAGTCTGCACACCTATCCATGTTTTATATGACATTAGAGGAATATATAAGACAAACATTGTAAACAATAGCTATTTGTTATGAATTTTCAGTCATTTATTTTCTGAAATCCAGGCCTTTCAAAACCTTAAACTTTCAAAACCATGTTTGTCTGACAATTCTGAACTACAAGGAGATGATTTTAGCATAAACGGCCAACAAAAAAAGAAAAAAAATCCAAATTGTTTTATTGCATTTATCATCTGGAGCCTTAGAATTGACTTAACCCAGATTTTGATGACAGTTGTTTTTTTTTTAACTACATACACAATGTGTTTCCCTCCTGTGTATTAATTACATGGTCTGATGCCCCCATGTTTCCTTGGCGCCGGAGCTCATTTTTCATTGGGGACTGACAGTTAAATGTGGCCGCTCTGCTTGGAGGAACTCAACTTCAGGCCTTACAGCAAACCGGCGTTAAACCATCGTTGTTGGTGAGGATCTGCTCCAACTGCAGAGCTTAGCTTCTATGTAAACAATCCCTCCTGCTTAACATCAAAACTTCATCCTGGAGAAAGTCAGTTTCAGTTCTACTAAGGTTGGGCATTAAATGGTTTAATTGATTAATCACATTTTTGATTTCATTTTAGGAAAATCTGGTTTTCCCTTTTATTTCACCATAGTACCTCTTGGGCTTCCATACTTCAGAATGACATCAGTTTTCCATTTTATCTTCTTAGATGTGTACTCATACCTGATAAATTAGCTCGTTGTGTAAAAACACGACCTGCAGCGGTGAAAGGATGTCACGCTTTCACTGTTTACAGAGGCAGGGCCTGTCAACTGGTTTACAAGCATGTTTCACAGGTTGGATTTACATTCACTTTGAATACAGGTCGGCGCCCAGAAGGTGTGACGGTGGGCTGGAGGTTTGACGCGACCCAAATGCAGACACTGAAGCTGAAGTAGTTTCTTGAAGATTTAAAGGGACACTATGCAACATTTTTCAGTTAATTAATGTGTTCCATAACGTTATGGATGATTAAATGAGTCATTTCAGGTTGAACAAAGGTATTCTCGGCCGCCCTGGTGGTCTGTGGGGGAAATACTGCACTTGCAACTGCAGGAGCACCGACCCGCACCCACAGGCTCAGAAGTCTCACGAGAGTCAGTCTTGCTTTACGGCGAGAACTGCTACACCCCCCAGTTAAAAGCATTCTCGTTGCTAGCACAGTGGCAATCTTTGTGCAGTTATGCTACGTTCACGCAGCAAAAGCAGCAAAATCGTGTCTGCTGCTTCCTTTTTGCTGCTTGTACCAGTTAGTTCTGACCCGTGGCTGAAGCAGCTTTGCTTGTGCGGTGCAAAAGTGTGTCTGAGGCGCGTTGGGCGGAGCTTCACTATCCTTTCTCTGCCTTGCAGCTATATTTGCTGTGATCAGTGGGAATAAAGTAGTTTTAATATGTGTTAAGTGAGAAAATACACCTGAAAACTTAATCAGTGCAGTCAGTTCATTCAGATTATTATCCTGCCTTCAATATTTTTTCTGTCGGAGCCGCTCAGACCCCCACATACCAGGGATGCGCCGACAGTATGGATCCCTTCATCAGCAGCGGTTCACTGCGGCATCTGGTAGGTGTTTTTCATCTAAATAATCCAAACTGCTTATTCTGCCGGCAGATTTCTGCATTTTAAGTTAATTTAGGCGTCAATAAACTGTTTAAAAGGAGTGATCATCAGCGCTGTGTCTCTCTCCCCGACGCGCTGCTTCAGCTGCTCAGACGTGCAGCAGGCGCAGCACGTCTGAGCAGCTGGCGCAGCACCGCACCGCGGGACCTTTTGCTGCGCCTTGACGCGCGTCAACCATTGACTTTGCATGTAAACTCGCTGCTTCTGTCGCGCCAGCTACGTCCAGTGTGAACGCAGCGTTAGTCATTCGCTGCTAAGCTCAAAACAACCGCGCCTGGCTTGACGGAGAAACCAGGAGAACAGCTGAGCATATTTACGACAGTGCACTTTTACTTTCGCCCTCTGGGGGGAGCCTCGCTGGAAAATCAACACCGGTTGCATAGTGTACCTTTAATAATAAAAAGTAGTGTTGATATGAGATGAGCCGAGGCTTCGAGGCATGTGTTGAGTACTGGAGGGGGCGTTTCCGCTTCATTTGGGGGAGGAGCCAAAATAGATGACGTCCAAAGCCTCGCTACCCCGCCATACCACGTAACCGCTTGGAATTGGTTCAGCTCGCCCGGAACTTCGGCCGGCATTTAAACCGCCTCAGTATTCAGTCAAGATGTGAGAGTTTGTAGGAGAGTTGCTGTCAGTTGGATAGATTCTAAGAATAGATTGGTTGGAAAAACTACCAACCTAGTTGGTTAAAACTAGATTGGTCAGATTAAACAATGTAATGATCAAAATCTGAGCGAGCCACTGGTCACCAATGTAATGAGCTTTATCTAGCATTGCTTTCAGAACCATTGTCATCTTGCTAGTGGTGGCAGTTGTAAGAGATGAACTTCTTCAGACTTTTGAAAGTTGCAATAAAACTTTTTTTTTTTTTGGCTAATGTGACTAATTTGTATTGGTTTGCCGTAGTACAAATATAGATTCGGCAAAAACACTGCCAAAGTTAGATTGGTTGGTTTGACGAAAAGATTGGTTGAACACATAACTTCCAATCCGATTAAAACCAAAACCTCTGGAAAAACTATTATGTTTGAATAAAATGAAGAACACCTTTCATTTTGTTCATTGATGCCCAATTTGCACAAACACTTTCACTGTCTGCTTGAGCTTATTTCACTAAAATGGCAGAAAAACTGTGATTTTTCTCTGCTAAGACATTTTACACACAACAATCGTACAAAAGATTTTATTTTAAAGACCAATCATTAACAATTTCAAAGGAACTTATATGGGAAAAAAACAAGAAAAACAATTGCAAAAAAAAATCTGATTATATTACTAACTGTAGTTCTGCTCTCCACCAGTAGGTGGTGACATGTTTACATGAGGCTTCATGAACTGTGGAGGTCGTTGAAGCAATTAGCCAAATGGTTCAATGCCTCATGAGGCTTCTGCTCTGTTTGAAAACCTAGGAGGTTTTCATATGTTTTCCTTAGAAGGCCAGTTTCGAAGGCCGATTAAGTCATAGCGCGGCGACGAGGTCTGGTCGGATTCCAAGACTCCTCCTTATGCGACCTTAAAATGCGTCCTTCTTTTTGCCCGATTTGAAGGACAGGTCCCATGAATCCTCGGTATCCTTAGTTTTCCCAGGATTCATTGCGAGACCAAACAAGCCGTGATTTGCTCCTTGATCAGAGGAAAGGTTACTTGGCGCCGAACAGTGGTGAAAAATGGAAGTTCAGTTTAATATAATACAAGTCAGTGAATAGTTCCGTCTGAAATGAATGAAAATAGTTGTTTTAATGGTTATAGAGTCAGATATGTGGCGGTGATGCTTGGTTTATCTAAAGGTTTTTATCTGTTACTGATTAAATGGGTTTGGCTGGAATTTAAGGACAGATTCTAATAGATCTGCAGGGTGGGGACTATAAATCTGATAGGAGTTAATTTTTTTTATTGTTGTTTTGCACAATATGCTTAACTAAGATTTTTTTGTTGCTGAATATTAGAGATTTTGCAGATATATTTTTATAAATACATTTTTTAGATTTACTTATATATTTCTAACCCTTTTATAGAATAGAATAGAAAATCCCTTTATTGTCCCACAATGGGCAGATTTACAGCAGCAGAAAGATTATTGAAAATGGTCACACAAATGTGGACCTTAGAAAAATGTATAAGAATAACATAATAGGGAAGAGTTAAAATATAAAAAATAAAATTCTGTAAAGTGTTTTAACAATATAAAACTGGAGAATTAATAACCAATATGCAGCTATGGACATTTTTACAGTGATGGATATTTGAAAATAGCAGCAACATCAGAGATGTGCAGAATGACAGCAGCAGGTTATTTAACTGACTAAGGTTTCTATCATTACATTTGATTTGATTGGTTCCTGCTCCCGGTGGTTGGAACCTTTATTCCACTCTGGATTCTTGTGAAATAAATAAATAAACAAACAGTTTTGAAAACTTCCCTTTTCATTCTTTTCCTGCTTTGTGTGTCAACATTCACGGTTGCTAAGCAACAGAGCATACGGCGGTAAAACCCGCAGAAGGGTAGACCTGTTAGAATTCACAGCCAAAACACTTCCAGTCTCATTATTTTCAAGGACTTCGATGGATCCAGTCTAGGTAGACTGCGTCCTTGGAGGATGCAGCCCAGGATTTCGAACATCACTAATAAATAGGGTAACAGAAGCAAAAATCCCAAAACATAAATCCACAATAACGGAGAACCAGGAATACTAACAACAAGAGGGTAAGAAATGACAACAAATCAGGAAGGGTGACTGAGCAGAAGGTGCGGGAAAGAGAAACACAGACCGGGCTTATCAGTAGATTGGGAGCAGGTGTGAACAGAGGAGTCTAGAAGGCAGCTAGGAAAAAGGAGACTGACACTAGAGGGCAGCAGAGAGCAAACAAGAAATACAGAAAATAACTCAAATACAATCAAAAATAACTAGAATAACACAAAATGGAAATAAAACCAATGAAACTAGAAAAAAAGAACAACGATCAAAGTGATACTGAAAGCTCAAAAAGAAAACTTAAACAGAACCAAAACTGTGACAGAAGGGATGTTTGAAATAAAAGCCAGATATTGAAAGTTATTAATATCATTTTTAAAAGGAGAAAAAAACTATTAATCAGATTTAGTGTGAAAAATGATCAAATTCCAACTAAAAACATGTAAAAGTACAAACCCAGACATCCCTGTCCTCCCCGCAGCATAATGCCACCACCAACATGCTTGACAGTTAATGCAGTGATTTCTTTTTTAATTTCTGCTTGTTTTTTTTTTGAACACCTTGTGTTATGCACAAATAGCTTAAACCTTTTGTGATCTGATCATGAAGCCTTTCTGCAAAAGATGATTAGAAAAAATGCCAAATATTTTTTTTCTTAGTTGCAAACAGAAACATGAAATTTACCAGATATTGACAGATTTGCACCAGTTTCAGAACACCACCAGGTGTTTAGATACTTTTTATCAACACGCTGGAATATGTCTGTGTTATTTTGGTATTTTTAGTTGCAGAAAAACAATTTCTTCCTTCATAAAAAGATTTTAACCTTTATAAATAATCATTAAAAGCTGAAAAATGAACCCTTTTCACATATGATGAATGGATGTGACCTAAATATTAAAGTATAAACTATATTCATTTAAAATAAGCATTAGTAATAACATAGTAATAATGATGCTAAGCTCTTTTGCAGTAGCTGTGTTCAGACATTAAGCAGGAGGTCTTCCTGCTGTCTGTGACATGGAAGCAAACCGGCTCTTATTAAACCATCACAGCCGCAGCAACATGAAGTTTTCGGTAAAGTTGTCGTCACGTCTCTTTAGTCATTCATAAATACCAGCAAGCTAGCGGTTCGCACAGCCGTTACGTTAGCTGGGACACAGACAGAAAATGCCGACGGCATTAAATTAATAAAATATATATTTATATTTAAATACACTAACCTTGTCGATTCTCGCTTAGCTGCTTCTCAAACTCCTCGAAATCTGACATTATATATCAGACAAAGCTGCTGTGAAGGAGCACAAATTGAGCTGCTCTGAGGCACCTGAGAGAAATTAAAACGGGATTGAACGGAGGCTGCTTCAGTGCAGGGGAACCGAACTGTAGTCAAGACGGAGTTAGAATGTGAGAGCACTACATCCGGGCAAACCTTCAAAATAAAAGCTTTGGTTAATGGACTGAGGCTGTTTCAATGCAGAGGAACCGAACTGTAGTCAAGACGGAGTTAGAATGTGAGAGCACTACATCCGGGCACACCTTCACAATAAAAGCTTTGGTTAATGGACTGAGGCTGTTTCAATGCAGAGGAACCGAACTGTAGTCAAGACGGAGTTAGAATGTGAGAGCACTACATCCGGGCACACCTTCACAATAAAAGCTTTGGTCATCGGACTGAGGCTGTTTCAATGCAGAGGAACCGAACTGTAGCCAAAACGGAACACTACATCCGGGAAAATCCTCACAATAAAAGCTTCGGTTAATGGACGGAGGCTGTTTTCAGAGCAGAGGAACCGAACTGTAGTCAAGATGGAATTAGAATGCGAGAGTACTACATCCGGGCACACCTTCATAATAAAAGCTTAGGTTAATGGACTGTTCAGAAGGGGGCGGGGGGATAAAATAATAAAATATGGAGAATAAAAGATGAAACGGTCCATTTGTATATTACGGAAGAGGATTAGGGCAACTGAAAAGAAAAACAAAAGTAAACTGATTTTTAAATTTTATTTCAGTTTAACATGGGAAAAAAGTCAGAATTCTGAGATTAAAGTCAGAATTCTGACTTTTTTCTCAGAATTCTGACTTTAATCTCAGAATTCTGACTTTTTTTCTCAGAATTCTGACTTTAATCTCAGAATTCTGACTTTTTTTATTGTCAGAATTCAGTCAGAATTCTGATTAAAGTCAGAATTCTGAGAAAAAAGTCAGAATTCTGAGATTAAAGTCAGAATTCTGACTTTTTTACCATACTAAACTGAATTTTTTTTTTTTAAATCATTTACCCTTTTTTTTTTCAGTGGCCCTAATCCTCTTCCGTAGTATATTGTGTGTGTGAATATTGGATAAAAAATATAGAGGTTTAACAGGAAGGTTACTCTACTTTAAGTCAATTTAAGTGCAATTAGAGGGAGAGGGGGTATAAAGTAAAAATAAGTGTTACTTCATCAATTTGGTGGAGGGTTTGGTTTCTATATGTTCAGGTTAGTTTGGAAATTTTTTCAGTTTGGTTTGGTTGATGTTATCTAGTCTCTTTGTGTGTATTTGGTTGATTCATTTATTGTTGTTCGTCAAACTCTCTGAAATAAATTCCTATTCACTCATTAGACTTAGACAGACCTCGACAGATTTTATTTTGTCATTTTGTACACACAGGTATAAACAAAAAGAAATTCGTTACATACAGCTCTCTGGACTATTTCACTTTTTTTTAAAGTGCAGCCTTGATAAGATAAGCAGCAGTGATAAAAACATTGTGATAAAAAAAGGATGTAAACATATGACTGTATAGTAACAGTTCCAACATTCAGTTTTTTGTTTTTTCATTCATTCATTCATTCATTCATTTGTACACAATTTGTTCTAAAACTATTGGTTCACTTCTGCTCTAAAACTTTGCAACGTCTAAAACACTTCGCTAATCCCTAAAGAGAGATTAAATGTTACTGAAGCTCTTACAAGGTTTTATTCTTGGAGAAGTTGCAGATGATTCTGGCTACAGGCAGGAAGAGCCTCCTGTAGTGGTCTGTGTTCCAGCATATCTAAAGAAAACTCTGACTGGCGACACCCTGTTGTTGTCTATCAACAATAAACCAGGGGCTGAATAAAATATAAATCCTGACAGAACTGCTAGTTTAAAAATGTTGCCTCTAAGTTTTTTAATTAAAAATAAAATATGCACATGAATAAATTCAGGACTTCTGTAGAAATAATTTGGTGAATAAGTGGTTCTGATATAATCAATTCTTGCATAATGGGAACAGACAGAGTGATCAAACCAGAGTCCTGGTTGTCCTGTCCTGCTCTAACAGATGTGTGCTAACTTTTTAAACCCTCCTCACAGCAGTTGTCATAAAACTCACACACAAACATGACAGAGAGAAATATTAATTTTTGAGCCCCTGATATCCAAAAGAGCCTAGCTTTCATTTCAGAGGCGCTGCATTCGAAGCAAATCTTAAACTTCCAACTGGACTTTTTTATAGTCAATGATGATTTATCACAAACTATACAGCGGATTCACCAGATTCCTGGATATGCATGGACTTTATATCATCTGTGTGCAAAAAATGTTACACAAACTACAGAAACAGACCACATTACAGTGTTTTATTGTTTACAGTCTGCACTCATATGAAAGATACAAATATAACAGTCATTCCCCGCAGGAGTTTAGGGCTCAGTTCCCCAAAGTTGGAGTTTTTCTAACAGACACAGCTCAGACTGAAGTGCATGCGCTGAATTTTTTTTATTTATTTTTTTTATTATAAAACTTCACATATTAAGCAGCTTATAAAATGTAAAAAGGAAAATGAATTGCTTCTATCTGAGCATCAGCTGAAAAACGGTCAGTTGCATGGGCAGCTGATTTTCATTGATTTAAGGAGGTAAGACAATTTGCAGATAGAATAAGATGAAAAAACAATCCCCATTATCTTATTTCAACTCCATAATGTTTAAGTTAGCTTTCTTGATGTTTTTTTCTTGCGGGCTGATTGGTTCCAGCTTGTACTCCTTGTTGGCATCAGCGCGGTAATTTATATTGGATCAGTTTCCTAAAGCAAGCTGCCAGTTGGTTCCGCTCTCTAAGTGGTAAACAGTTCAAACTCAGGTAGTGATCTAAGCTTCCAGTGAGTCCTCCTAACTCTTCCTTGCTCTCGTTCTCTCCTCCACAGAACCAGACCCGAACCTCAACTGGATCAATCCCGCTTCTTCCATCTCCTTGCTACTCCTGAACTCTCTCCTCTCGGGTTGACTCTTTACAGGATCCACCAGCCTGCCTGTCCACCCTCCATCCAGCACAAGACCATCCACTGGAAAAGAGACCCAGACAACATGGGATCTCTTTCACTGCTTCAGCCCGTCCCGGTCCTCTCCCCTGGTCAACGGTCTGCAGCCTTCTCGATCAATTCTGTGAATAACCCTTCTAACTCTGCTTTTGTGTCCGTAGTTGTCCCTGCTTAAGAGTTTCTGGTTCAAGCAGCATGTCAGTTTAATAATCCTATTTTAAGAGGAGAAATAATCATTCTCTTGGCAGATCATCTTGTTTACCTGCTCAAAGAAAGGGCAGATTAACTTATTTTAACAATATTTTTTTTTATCTGTTTAGGTCAGTTTTTGCAGTGTAATTCTGAATCAATTTCTTGTGATATGTGATGACAGAAGACAGTTACTGAGTCTTGGCTTAGAGGCTCAATTAACACACTGAGCACTGTGCTCTTGCCCTACTTTTCTTTTTTATGTGTCTCTGCCTGTTATTCTTTTGTTCTGGGGCCTCCATGAACAAACATAGGCCCCAACCCGGCCCCCCGGTATAATTGGCCTACAGTAGAACTGCCACTGGCCAAATAAGATTAAGAATATGTGACTCTTTTTATCCTGAAATTGATCAGAGGTGTCAAAAGTACTTACATTATATACTTAAAAAAAAATGCAGGTTCTATACTGAAGATTATTTGCCTTAAAAAAGTAATGATTCTATTTCTAAAAGTTTTTTTATTAACAATAAATAGATTTAGGATTTTTATTTATTCAATTTGTTAGTGAAAAAAACAAAAATACTGACTTTGTTTATTTTTTTAAATGTTTAAAATTTCAGACCAGATACTATAGATGAAACTGAATACAAGTCCTGTATGAGCGGCTGAAAACTATTTAGAGAGTTTTGGTATTCACAACCAAAAGTTACACACAGAATTATAATAAAACTTGATCAAGATGAACATTTAAGCTCTGATAAAGGGGGGATTGATTGGGATGTTTCCACCCCCCCAACACCTGCATCCATGTCACTATCAGGAGTTTTTCTATCAACAAATTGGGCTCCAACTGGACAGATTCTCTTTGCAATCTTGATTTTCTCTGTTTTTCTTTTGAATTATGTAGGTAAGAAAGCAGCCTAAAGAAAATAATGGGTAGAAAGTTGTTGCGATACATTGTCGCAGAACAATGGTGTAGGTTTTAAAAGAGCTAGCTTCCCATATTAGCATTCCATTTTGCCGGTGGCTTTGGGCCACTAAAAGGCAACGTGCTTCTTGCTGAAGGCTACGCCACGTAGCAACCATATCCCTATGGAGAAATCTGCGCCTGCTGGACTGAGTCAGACTGCCTTTTTCCTGCGATTACTGCGATTTCTTTTTCCTGCTGCAGCAGAGACAGAAGAGCTAATCCAGCACTGCTACTCGTCGAACAATGGGGGCCCCGATCGCTGTTCGCCAAAGGAGCCTTAAGAAGCCCCCGGACCGTGAACGCCTGATACGGAGCAGCGGCGAAGAAGTGCTGCGGCTACAAGCTAACCATTGTTGCTAAAGAGGGAGAGGTCCTGTGCTATGATGAGTTATAAAATTAACCCCCTTGCAAATTGCTTCTTATTGCTGCATCGGGTTGATCCAAATCTCTTTGAGTTGCTGTTGGACAAACGGACTGGACCGAAGATGGGCCTGCAGAAACCGGACCGAGCTGAAGGCCTTCCCTCCACCGAACCAAAAACAGTAACTGCATCCTTCCCCCTCCTCCCCCCTCCTTTCCATCTGATGCTCTGCTTGGGTGAACTAAATGTAGAATAGATAATTGTGTTGGTGTTTTTATTTGAAATAAGCTTTCTGATTAAACTTCTGATGGTTTTTAAAGGTTTCACTGAATGCTCATGCTCACTACAGACCAAACGAGTCAAATGTTGCTGAAGCTAACTGCTACATCGTGAGCTTATTCTCTCTTTGTTTCAGTTGGACCCGACCAGAACCAGAACCCCTGGAGCCAGCTAAGCTAACAGGTCTTTTAGCCTCATCATAGTTGAATGCATTCCTGAGTCATTAATAAATTTTCCACCATAAACTGAATGAAATTTCACTGTTTTGACTGCGGTTAACATCTCTGCATTAGGGTTTATTCACATTTCATCTGCTGCTATTATAAAAGACACTTTTAAATGCATTAAGCCTTAAACTTTGAACATCACAACATCTGATTTTGAAGAGACTTTTAAACCCCTCTTCCCCTCTTACTACTTTAATTTTGCTTATTTTCAGTAGTGTTTAGTGTTTTGCTTAGTTATTAGATATAATACTGTGATGGTAGCTAATAAAGTTACCATTGTATTTTAACTTGTGGTCTTTTGTGTTCATTTTACACAGTGAACGATTTATCACTCAGGTTGGATTCACTTTTCTTTCAGTAGCATCTGAATGAACAGAGACACATTTGGCTGGTGGATAATAACGTTGCAAAGAGCCATAGCCTAAATTATCAAATTTGTTAAAGACAACTGGATTTTTAACAGCTGGATTCAGGAGTCCAACCTTTTAGGAAAGGGGCTAAAACCCTAGTCAGTAAGCAAATTACAGTTATAATCATTCAACTGATAATAAATAACTAGTTTTACCATTAATAAAATTAACCCTATTGACCAACTTCCAGTTCTAGTTATTTCATATATATTTATAATTTTCTGGTAAGCTGGCATCACAAAGTAAAAAGTCACAAAGTAAAAATACCAACAAAAAAGCTACTGAAGTACAGCAACTACATATTTTTACTTAATGACTTGACATCTGTGAAATGTTGTCTGTGCATCTCAATAACCAAAAACAAAAATATGATTGTTTCAGTGCAGCCCGTGAAATGGCTGTGTCCTCCCTCTCTGTCACTTCACACATACCATGTCAAAGACGCACACGGAAAACGACCGAGTCAGCTGTGCAGCTATTAAAAGACTCCAAATACCAAAGTATTGCTATGGGAGCCTGGCCAGTTGTCAGGTTGGAGGATCTCCGCTGAGGCGTACAGCTCCAGCTCCTCAGGAGAGGCGTTAAAGCTGACTACCTGCAGAGGACTGAGAAACAGTGAGTGGGATCCTGCTAACTCATATCCTATAGCCAGGCTCTTAGTTATGATTTTATCTGATTAATGAAGGTGTTATCAGTTTAAATGAAAGCTAAAAGCATAACAGGGATGACAATATAGAAAAGACAATATAGGATAGCACTCTGACTTTACTCCTAATCATGCTGTTAAATAGTAAGTTCAGTATTCAGTGACATTGAGAAGTTCAGTATCTATTTTAGTGCCAGTTTATATATAGAAGCCTTAACTTGAATAAACAGCTGGTGCTTGGCAGCGTAACACAAACTGAAATCATGTTACATGTTGGTTTTATAGTGTTAGATGAGACAAATCTGCCCAGTGAAGAAAGGACCCTAAGTTGGTGAATGAACTCTGGTTCGGAGCAGCATATCCGTCACACATACCTGCTTCAGTACTTTGGAGTCTTGCTGTTGATTCTTTGGAGGTTTTATAGCTACAGGTTTATGGCTTTTATGTCAAAAATAATCAAACCTCAAAGATAATCAACCTTTCGTGTTCATTGTATAGTACTTTACTGGTGGTGTTTACTTCATGTGATAAACCAATGCAGGGAAGTTCAGAAAATATGCAGAGTGTTCAAAATGTGAAAAATAAATATCTGAGAAAGATTTGCATTCGATTCAGTCCCCCAAGTCTGCAGAACCAGGTTTTACTGAACTGATTGCTGCGGTTCTTTTGGGCTTGGCTTCTACCTGCTTTGAACATCTAGAAGCGGAAAATTTCACACTTATATTTCCAAATATACCAAGTCCACTCAGACTTATATCTTAATCAATATTTGGAGATACAATAAATTAAATTGTATCACAATCTAGATTTGGCATAGAGGACATAGAAGAACACGCTTAGATCCAAACCATTCTGTTGTGGCCCTCATATGTGTCCTTCAGGATGGTTAACCTTCCACCAAGGCCCTCATAGCCTCTTACTGGTTTTCTTAGAGGCTTTGTCTTTATTTTCTTTCATCTGCCTTCTCATCCAGTCTGCTTCTTCTTCTTCCCTGCTGAAAAAAATCTACCTCCATAACACGATGCCTCCACTGCCCTGGTGAAATGAGTATTGTATGTAAGCCAAAAATTTTAATGTTAGTCTCATTTGACCAGAGCATCTTATTCCAAGTGTCTAACTTAGGCAAACCTCTGAGGCTTTTACTTGGCGGCTGGATCTTTACCAAGATAAAATTACTTAAAGGTAGACTGATAAAGCCTGTTTTGTTTTCCTTCAACTTAATGTGAAAGAAAAATTAGTTTTTTTTCTGTTTTCGCTTGAAATCCCACAAAATCAAATAAAGTCTATTGATGCAAAATGATAAATATGGTGAGTATTGTGAGTATTTTTGGCTAAATAGTCATGAAAGATAAAAAAAAAAAAAGGGGTTTAAAGAACCATTCAGTTATATGTTAAAAGAGTATTCCCCTTCAAGAGTACAGAGAGGAAAACATATAGATGTCATTTCTAATGATGTGTGTCTATATAGCTGTTTTTTACTTATACAAATATCAATTATATGTAATTAAGCATTTGTTATATAGATAAGTACAGATTTTTTTTTTTTTGCAAGATCATGTTTAAAAATGTTTTCTCTGTCTTTGTTTCAGAACCATTAGAGCCCATAGTTACATAGAAAAATGATTGTAGAGGGTGAGATGCATTCCAATGCATCAGAGACGGTGAGATGATGAGAATGAAAATCTAAATAGTATTTAACATTCATCTCATCACATATTTCTACAACAAATCATCTCTCATTTACAATAGCTTCCATCTTTAAAGTATTCTTTGACATAGCTCCACTCTAAGCCTATAATATGCAATCATGGTAAAATAAAAGAAGAAAGTACTCCTTCTTTTGGCTCCAGGGTCTCACATGAAGAAATAAGACAATCTGGTCCTTAATTAATCTTTAAATAATTTAAAGTTACTCTTAAGTGCAGAAAAGCACACAGCAGATTCCACACTATGGAGGATGCCAGTAAGGAAAGTCATCACCAGTGACCTCAGCAACCAGAAACTGATCATGAGTTCATTTTACGACAGAGTAAAGTCCATCGATCTACAATAGAACAGATCGTTTTAATGTTGAAAACATCTTTCTAAGAGATCCACATCCCAGAAAGGTCAACCCCAAGTCAGGTCTTGCATACTCAGAGGAACACCTAGAAAAAAAACTCTATCTCAGACTCTATGGTAGAGGTCACAGATTAGCGGACTGCGGTCCGGATCTGGACCCACCTGCTGGACTCAAAAATAACAAACGGCCAATCAGGAAATCATCTATATACCAAACTGAACAATTGTTGTTCTCTAGTTCTAAAAACACTTCAGATTTTAAAATGGAAAATGTTCTATTTTTTTATTTTTTATTTTTATTTAAAAAGTCAATGTATAACATGGATGCATAAAAACATCATTTTATTTCAGTGTTAAATTCTGTTCAAGCAATAGATTATAATTAAAAATGTCTCTGGACCTTTACTGGTTGATGATTTTCTTTATTCGGAACTCACTGATTTTTAATTGGTTATCCCTGCTCTATAGGGTCAATTGTTTAAAGTATAAGAAAGATTAAAGAAACTCGTAGGAGACAGAATTCTCTCTCTCTAGCAGAATATAACAGCAACACAAAGATCTCTGAATGAACCTCAAGACTCCCAAAACAATGTACTGTGGACAGATTAGACTAAAGTGGTCCTACAGCACAGCACCGCGTTTAAGGCAAAACCAAACACAACAAAAACACCCTGACTGTCAAGCACAGTGGGGAGAGATGATGATGATGATTTGGGCTTGCTTTGTTGTCACACCACAACAAAGCAAGTCATTGAGTAAATAAGTAACAGATCTGTAAAACAAAATAATCTAGAATCAAATGTGAGGACATGTTAGGCTTGGACCAAACTGGGAAATTAACAGGTCAACGGTACCAAACATAGAATTAAATCTATTTCAGAATGGCTGAAAAAGGCAAAGATTTAGGGTGATCCAATGATCAATTTAAAGACCAGACACAAACCTTATCAAAGCAAAGCTGAGCAGAAATAAAATAAAATAAAATACACAAATGTCTAAGCATCTTAATGAACTGGGAAAACTTTGAGAGAGTGTAACACCTAATTTCTCCAAAAAATGTAAAAAACTGATTAAACACATTTTGATTCCTACTGATAAATGCAGATAAAAAAAAGAAAAAAAAAAAAACACAAAGAGGGTTAGCCTTCCTAGATTTTACTACAGAAAACTTGGAATCTGTGTGCTTTTTGAGATTATATTCAAGATTTATTTCAACCTAATGTTGGAAACCACTAAAAAGTTTGAATACATAACAGTTTTTGCCATGATTGTATATTGCCAATTATGTTACTTTGCAAGGAGTCATGTTTTTATTTCAGTTTTTAGTTTGGAAAAATAAATCCTGGGTCTACTGCTAGAGAAGGTCTTGTAAACCACAAATAGTCCAAAGGCAAAGAAAATAATCCCACTTGTATGTGTTCAAGATTTAACTTTTAAATGTGAGCTTTTGGTCAGAAAGAAAATAAAAAGAACAAAATAAACAGACAGGTTTAATGCTATTTAAGTAGTCTATTTTATTGTGGATCTGGGGATTTCTTATTTAGGATTATTTAAGTCCCATTAAGTCTAAGTCCCATTTAATCGCTGCTCTTTAAAAATGCTTCTTTTTAATAGTTTTTGTCTTTCATTACTCTCTGTGATATATTCCTCTGTGGCATTAGGAGGCCTCTATGTTTAGGCTTCACCTTAACCAGAGGATTTTACTGCTTCCAATGATCAGGGCAGAACTACTATGTTTAAACCTGCAGTTCATGTTGTACTCAGTAAGCTCTGGTGTAGCTCTTTCTGATTTAAAGTTCACATTAAAAAGTAAAAAGTTGCATTGATACAAGTCTGCAAAATGTTTTGCCTTTGAAAAAAAATGCTTGAAATTTGCATTTAAACTTCGTGGAGTTAACCAAATAAATTTCTTCATGGGTCTCTGTGAAATATCTTTTTGAAAGAAATTTTAAAACAAAAAAAGCATTTAAAGTTTGAACTTTTAAGCCTTAAAATAATTGGGATTTAATTTAAATTGTATGGGCCGGATTTATCAAGATCCAATTTTGCGTGCAGTAATTTGCGCTCGCAAACTGGAATTTTGCGCGAGGGGCTGAACCATGGTTTGCGGGTGATTTAACAAGAGCGATTGCGTAACTGGTGGCAGGTGCAAAACTGTTGGAGACGCCCTATTTAAATGATGGTTTTGCGCGTTTTGTGGTTTGCGGCAAAGTAGTTTGTAGTCTGTACAAACTAGTGCATTAAGAAATTTAAATCTTACAGTTACCCCCAACAAAAAAATAAATAAGTATATATATATATATATATATATATATACATATATATATATATATATATATATATATAAATTGGCAACCTTTATTCCCTAAGGTGGTATGTGCTGCAGTAAAAAAAAAACTAAAAAAAACAGGTGTTTTGTATTGGCCTGTGACTGTGGATGAGATCCCCGCAGCATTGGCATGTTGCTCCACAGGTGCAGGGGGAGAACCCCGACCCCGTCGGACAGCACTTCTGAAAAAACGAGATTGGGAGATCCCAGCTCTCGCTGCAACCGTACGCTGGAATGACCCAGATGCAAAAAAGTGCAATGTTGCAAGGAGTTTTGTGATATCTGGTATTGCGTGGGTCCTCCTTGTGGCTGGCTCCAAATCCATTCGGAGTTCCCCCAACAGCTCCAAAATGGCAATGCTGGATAAACGACATGTTTTGATGATCGTTTCCTCGTTCATTGCAAAAATATTCACACGGAGTGAAAAAATGCGTCCTCTGCGTCTCCTTGCTTCATTTCCATGTCTCCTTCTTGCGACAATAACCGCTGCCATGTGTGCGCAATTACGCATACAGACCATTTGCACCTTCTTTTGAAACGTGTTAAATATAGAGTCAGATACCGTTAGCAAAATTGCTTTCAGGTTTAATAAATCACTTTGCGAGTGCTAAATTAATATATTTACATGTTCTCCTCCCACAAGACGCACTTTTGCGTGTAAACGCCCCATATTGCATATTCATTGCAGAAAAAGTACTAAATGGATAAGAGGCGCTATTTAGCACGTTTTAAAGACCAAATCCTTTTAGCACGCTGTTGATAGATCAGTTTGTACATTTTTTAGCGTGCGCAGTGAAATAGCTCACGTTTTTATACACGCAAACCTTTGATAGATCCGGCCCTATTACTTTTAAATTTTCTTTTTGTTAAGCTAATTTGAAGTTTAGTTGATTATGACATTGTTGCTCCAGCTTTTAAAACATAGACAAAGATATTAAGCGGTATTTTAAAGTGTTTAAGTGATTTGAGTCAACAGTTTTATTCTGTTGCTGTTTCTTATGCTAATTATGCTAAACAGGAAGCGGTAAAACATTTTCATTTATTTAAAGATATTCCATATAAGTTCTGTTATAGACAAAGAAGTATATTAAATTGTCATTGTTATATTAATGTGTGTTGGTTTGAATTAGATTTTAGGTTAAAGTTTTTGCTCGACCTCTTGTATTTGAATCTAAGCTGAAATAACCATTTTAGCTTAGCGCTAACACCTAGCTGCTAGGTGTTGGAGGGAGTGTTTGCATGTTTTCTGAATAAAATGTAAAATTTTCAGTCATTTTGTACAAACATCTTGAGTGATTTTGCTTTCATTATGACATTTTCCAGAACATTCTTCCAGACATGGACCCTACATGGGCCACAACCATCCTCGTGGTTCCTTGTGTGGTGGTGCTAACAGCTGGATTTTTTTACCTTTATGGAGCAATTATCAATTTGCTGTCTAAAACATCGGTGCGGAATAAGGTGGTGGTTATAACGGATGCTTTATCTGGGCTTGGAAAAGGTAACACCTGAATAAAAAAATGTTGGGGTCTTTGAACACTTTTACTAGTTTTTGTGTCTGTTTATTTCTTGTGAGAAGAATGTGCAGCCGTCTTCCACAAGGGAGGAGCCAGGCTGATCCTCTGTGGGAAAAGCTGGGAGAAGCTTGAAGATCTTGCAGATGAACTGGCGAATGCTTCGGATCCTTCAGCTGTAAGCATGATCAGCCTGAAACTAGATGAAGCACAGCATGAATGATGCTGTAGTGAAAACAAACATCCAATATCCTCCCTCCGCCCTTTTTATAATTCTGGAGAGTAAGACATTATTTCATCTTTTCTATCATCTCCATCATTTTGTTTTGAAGAGAATATTTGTTGTTGTTCAGTGGTGAATGTGTCTAGTGCAACGGTCTTCAACGTTTTTAAGGCTAAGGCCCCCCAAACTGATGTCCAGATGGAGTGGGACCCCCTAATTATCAGTGGTAAAAGTTGAAGTATCAACTTGACCTCTTTACTCAAGTAAAAGTTAAAAAGTATGTGCTCCAACAACTGCTTAAAGTTTAAAAGGATAAACTAACCTTTAAAAAAACAGCCAGAGGCCACTATATGAATGGAGAGCTCAATTTTTCAATATTTCTAAAAATTCTTTCAGATAGGGCCAAGGATGAGGGAGGTCTTGTTGGTCTCCGTCTCCCGATACGCTCTCGCCTGTGTCCGACCTTTCAGACATTTCAACATCTTTTTCTGAATCCCACATTGTAGCATGGCATAGACAATTCACGTTAGCAGTTTGATTTCCTTTAGCTAACCAATGAGTGTTTGCGTTCTATGACTCATCCAATTACACTAGATGAATGCGCCAATGATCTGCATTGGATGGCGCACATGATGTGAAATAAATATTTATTAACATTAAACCAAAGCCAAGAGTAACGGGTAACGTTTGCTTTAAAAATGTAAGGAATAGAAAGTACAGATACTTGTAAATAATGGAATAAAGTATAGATACCTAAAAAGTGTAATTAAGTACAGTAACAAAGTATTTTTACTTCGTTACTTGACACCTCTGCTAGTTATATATATTGTATGAAATTGTGTTTTATCAAACTGGTCCTATAGTCACTCTATTACAGATGGAGTCATCTAATGAAAATAATTTTGTTAAAGTAATTTATTAAAGTTGTTAGGTTCAAAAATGTAGGTTCGTAAAAGAAGGACTGAGTTCACACAGAAAGGGTTTCTTAAACAGCTTCTGCAGAAGGGGAAAGAGCCAAACCCAACACTCCAACTCTCTCTCTCTGACCCTCCTCCTGCAGTGCCTTATTTATTAACAGAACATAACACATGGTTACAAAACAGAGTATTGTTCTGAAAGGACGATTGATTAGGTCATAAGACAGGATGCTCTACTGACTGAATCACAAGGCAGAGTGAAGCATCTCCTTGCATCAATGTTTATATGTACACACATTAATTTAATAATCATCATTGAATAAACCTAACAAAAGTATTTCTGATTCAGATTCCTGGTTGATGGGACAGGTGTTGTGAATGAAACGGTGCCCAGCTTGAAAGAGCTCCTGTGTGTCGCTAAATGTGAGCATTGATGATTGAAAGACATCTTCTGCCTCCATTGATCTGTTTACTACAGTCTGTTGAATTCATGTTCATGTGGATTTAAAGACATTTCAATTAGTAGGAAAAATTACAGGGGGGAATTTTAAAAAAGTCTAATCGACCAAAACTTTTGCAACCCCCATCCAGCACCTCCGTGGACCTCATGTAGTTTGGTTGTGGTACAGTTGATTGGAAGCACTCAGTTAAAAGTATAGAGAACAATCTTTTATTTACTGGTGGATCATCTAAATAAGTGGTCCTCCTAACTGTCTATTATTCTGGTGATATGTTTACGTAAGGCCGTCCTACATGCTTGTCCCGTTAGCTATCTTTTTGAGCGCATGCGCACTTTCAGGCATATATCTGTGGTGAGCTACGGTTTCAGACAGTCATTGAAGCTCACCTTTCTCACTGCGGTTCTTTGAAAATGGTCAAGGGTCATAACAGAAAAGGTGTCTATGAAGTGTATGAGAAGAAAAGAAAGGCCTCAGAAGAGGCAGATATATCCCAGAATACTTTGCGTGGAGAGCTTTACTTGCAAAGCATTAAGGGATTTGCTGTTTACAGCAGCCCACTGTCACCATAGGCTGTCGCTACCCGACAGCGGAGAATAGTAGCAAAGATGCCGCATGCACCGCTCAGTGGAGGAGAAGTTACGTAAAAACAGAACAAAAAGTAGTGATCATCTGTCCGAACTGCCAGTTAACTGAGTTTGCTATAAAGTTCTCTATATAGTCCCTGCTTGATATATTGATTAAGGGATTTAGGGGTTAGGATGGACAATAAGCGTGTATAAGCTATGAAAACAGCAACTTTTAAACAGAGTGTGCACAAGGAGAAACAGGCTTTAAAGTGGAAAGGGCAGGTCTTTTAAGAAATTTGCAAAAATCCTCCACAATACCTTTAGGCTTCAAATACCTACAATACATTACAGCTAAAATTCTACTTTAAAATACTGCACTTATGGTAAAATGAATGTAAAAGCAGTTTTTCATATGGGGGTTATAAAAAAGAGCCTAATTCAGGATTTATTACCTTAGGAAAAATAGCTGAAAGTCAGCTCCTCATATTTACTGCCTTTCTCAGACGTTCCCACCAAAAATTGTGCTGCTTGACTTTGGGGACATGGACAGCATGGCGGAGGCCATCGCTGAGATACTGGAGTGCTACGGCTGCTTGGACGTGCTCATCTTTAACAGCAGCATGAAGGTCAAAGCTCCAGCACAGAGTCTGTCTCTGGAGATGGATAAGCTTCTAATGGACAACAACTACTTTGGTCCCATCACTTTGGCCAAAGGTAGCCGATTGGAGCATGTTAAACTTTTTTCATTTATTTTGTTGGATATGATAATGTAACAGTGACGGTGGTACCTCTGTTTTTAGGTGTGCTGCCCTCCATGATCTCCAGGAGAAGTGGTCATCTGCTGCTGGTTAACAGCATCCAGGGGAAAATTGCTGTGCCTTTCCGCACTGCATGTGAGTTTGGAAGGAATAAAAGTACAATTAAATAGTTAACCAAGAGATCGGTTTCCATGATAATAGTGGGGCAGACAGAGCACCAGAACGGGGAAGAGGCGGCGGCTGGCTATTGGAGGTAGGACGATAAAACAGTCCTTCTAGGGCTAAATTAAAACAGCTTTTTTAAAATTTATTTCTATCACCGGATTACACAGTCAAATTGATTCAAAGTTTTCTATCTAAGGAAAACCAGTTGATTGCATTAACTCGGAAGCAATCCCTCACACAAAGCATGCTTGTAGCAACAGTGGAGAGGAAAAACTCCCTTTGAAAAGGAAGAAACCTCCAGCAGAACAAGACTTGGTCTGAGCGGCCATCTGCTGAGGCCCACTGGGGTTCAAGGAGACAGAAGCAGACATAGAAAAAGAAGCATAGATACAAAAGGCAACTGTCAACCATCTCCACAGGCGGCCCTGTCCAGGAAACACACAGCCAGGCAGACGAGCTCCGAGCCAGCTCCCATGTCAGAGGATGAAGAGAGCACATCCATTTAGTCACAGTCAGAGAAACAGGACTACACTAAAAAAACAGGCTGATCTGGAACATTTATAAACAAAGGTGTTAATGTCTCTCCAGGATGGAGTCACAGCCAAACAGGAAAAGACGAGGTGAAGCTACTATGAGAAAAAGCAGAGAGAGCAGAACGTTAGAGATTGAACTAAGAAATTCTGCAGAATTTGAGAATAGAGATGGAATGAAGCAGAATGATGAAAAAGTAGTCCCTATGTCCTCCAGCAGTCTAAGGCTATAGCAGCATAACTATAGAGTAGGGCTGGGTACCGAACTTCGGTACTTTTATGGTACCGACCGAAATGCTTCGGTTCTACAGAGTATCGAAACATGCCTCGTCTTTCGGTACCAAGTTTCGGTGATTGGCTGTAACACTTAAGGTGATTGCGTCATCCAGGAAAAATACACAGGTGGTCCCGCCTACAGCCAGGGTTCATGTGAACTGGTTGTGAGCGTCGCGGAACCCCTTTAAAATGCCCCCCAGGTCAAACGTGCGGCTTCACTTTATTAAGACTGATGCTAATAGTGCGCAATGCAATACATCGTGCACGGAAATAATTTAAGAGCAGAAAGTCGCTCGGTGTTTGACTGCAAGAAGAGCGGACCACAGCCAGCGCGACCATCCTCCTCTCAGCAGCCCGTGGGCAGAGCAAAGCCAGAGCGGAGTGAATAATGCGAGACACTCATGGAGAATGCTGCTTTCAAACCGGACGCAGCAGGGCCAGCAAAATCACGTCTGCTGCTTCTTTTTTGCTGCTTGTACCAGCTTCTGACGCACGGCTGAAGAAGCTTTGCTGCTCTGGCTGCGTGGTCGAAAAGTGGGTCTGACGCGCGTTGGGCGGAGCTACTCTATCCTTTATTTGCCTTGCAGCTATATTTGCTGTGATCAGTGGAAATAAAGTAGTTTTATTATGTTTTTAAGTGGGAAAATCCACCTGAAAACTTAATCGGTGCAGTCAGTTCATCCGGCCTTCCAATATTTCTGTCGGAGCCACTCAGACCCCCACATCCCAGCGGTGCGCTGTCAGTAGGATCCCATTCAACGGGCTTGTATGTCAGACATGGTCATTTTTCTAAAGGAAAACTGCTAAGTAAAAAGGTCCTCACAATCTAACAGTGAATATTAGACACTGAATTTTTTTTTTTTTATGTAAGAGGAAAAATGTAAATGGAAAAATCAGAGCTTAAACAAAACTCAAGATTTTTACTTTTTTATGTTGTGTAATTTTCTTTTTTTTCTCGAATTGATATTATAAAACTGGTATCGAAAAAAGTATCGTTCAGGAACCGGTATCGAAGTGAAGGTATCGGTATTGGTACCGGAACCGAAAATTTTTTAACAATACCCAGCCCTACTATAGAGATAGAACAGGATAAGCTGAACCAAGTAATAAAAACTTGTGAAAACACCTTAAGACGGTATTGAGACAGATGTTGCAGAACTACATTTACACAGTAACTAGAGGAAGCTTGCTGAAACTGCTACAGAAGATGGTTTAGCAATGCATTAATTTGAGTCTGCACACTTATACAACAGCTACTACTTTTTTTTATTTATTTTTTTTACATATTTGGTTGTCAGTTGAGTTGTAAAGACCAGATGTCACATTCAAAGTGGAAAATTTGACCTTGTTTGAAAGGTCTACCATTTTAAAGAGATGCTTGTACATTTCAGAAACACTGCATCTACTGCCTGTCTGCATATGAGTCACATCATGTCAGACTTTGTTTGTAGGGACTAAGCTTTTTGTGCCTGCAATCATTTCATTAAGAAGTTGGACTGTTGTGTTCCAGATGCAGCTTCCAAACATGCAGTTCAGGCTTTCTTTGACTGCCTGAGATCTGAGGTGGAAGAGTTCGGCATCTCCGTCAGCACCATAAATCACACCTTCATCAGCTGCTCTGCGTCCCAAACAACGGAGGCGGCAACCTCAAAGTCCCTGCTTTGGTCCCGTGAGTAGAATCTGAGGTTTGATCCCAGACGCTATTAAGTTGGTTCTGTGAAGTTTAAAGGCTTAAATATCACTTTGCAGTGTTGTTCACCCGGAAGCCACGTGGTGTTTCTCCAGACGAGGCCACCACTGAGATTGTAAGGACCTTGAACAACAAGAGGAAAGAAGTTCTAATTGCTCCCTCGCTTCCAAAGATGGCCATCTACGCCAGGTCCTTTTTCCCTAACATGTTTTTCGCTGTGATGGCCGCAGGAGTGAAAAACTCTGCTGCCTCTGAGAACATGTAAAGATCCCTCTATGATGTCATGGCAGTTATCACAGAATGTTTTATGACCACAGCTCACATTAAACTATTAATCTCAAAATAAAATGACTGAAGCAACTCCAAAGAACCTCTTGGCCAAAAAGCCCAGAATAGTTCTGTCATCCTGTCTCTTTTTCAGACACTGTTGTTGTGATTCTATAGTTAAATTCTATTCCCAGCCCGCTGGGAATTTATGTTTCTGATACTTTAAGATGTTTATTGCCCTCCCCTGTAGGGGTGGTAAAATATCTTATTTAATCAGGTAGTATTTCAGCTGTTATATACTGTTTATGACACACAGTCCTACAAACTGTGTGTTAGAACAATAAATGAAAGAGTGATTCGAGCACTAATCATGGTCAAACAGTTATTTCTGCACATACATGGAATAAATTCACCACAACTTCTGTTCAAAATATGAGTTTATTAACAAAAATCATTCAGCTCCAAGTCAAACATATTTCAGTTTAACACTCTCAACTAAGACTAGTAAAACTCAACTAAACTAAACTAACTACTATGTACAAAGAGGAAGGGGAAAACGGTTGAAAAACATATTACAGTTTAAGATGGATTCTGTGTTTGAAACCAAAGTTTATCTGGAAGAATTTGGGATATGATCAAATTAGCTTTTCACTAATTTGAAAGAAATTGGAATGTTTTCAGACCAATTCACAATGCAAATCCATGAGGTGAATAAAACATTATTTGGCCAAATAATGTTTTATTAAATGATTTGCTTAATCAAGAACCAAAAACCTTTAGTTAAATGATTCTTTACCCTCTTTGAAATAGCTAGCAGCGAATAGACATCATGTTTCCACTAAATGACTCTTGGTCATACTTGGCAATGGAAATGTAATGAGCATCTGAAGAACACATGAACACTAATGTTATACCAGTGTTTAAATCCTTAGTGAATAAAGCTTGTCTAAGCTTTAGCAACAGCTCAACATATATTCCTGTAGCATAGCGTAGCATGCAGTCCATTCTTTAGCATCAATTAGTGTTGTCTTTACTCAGCAGTAAACACACAATATGAATAGCATCATCAAAAGACATATTGTTTTTCCTGTCCCTAATCATGCCAGACCTGCAAACCTTTTTCCATGTCCGTTTGGAAAGCTTGAGTTTCATCCAGTTTTGCAGCTCTGCAGTCAGGGGTTCTTTGTCTCAGTCTCACACCAGGGCATGCTCCTCATCCAGTTTGGCTCTGTAAGTTCTGAAACTCAAGAGAAATGTGTTGCAAAGGTTTTGTTTGCAGCAGTTAGGTTCTGAAGAGTTCTGACTCATCCTTGATGGTTCTGGGGATCTGGTTTCCCTGGGGCCTGCATCTCCACTGTGGGCCACAGTGGGCCCCAGCTTTGAGCGCAGGAGCAGAAGCAGGCTGGATCAGACGAGGGAGAAAGAGAGAAGAGGCAAAAAAAAAAAAATCCTGTGTGCTCTGTGGTTTTGTTCTGTCCTCACAGGGAGGGGGGTAGGTTTTCACACCTCTGTGACTTCCATGTGACTGCTTGTGGCTGCTTTGGCTGAAAAAGGGGGGCTGCTGAAGTCCCCCAGCTGTTATTCACCAAAGCTGCGTTTTCTTCTCTGGTCATCCTATCAGGATGAAATATGGACACTGCTTCCCAATGTCCAAAAAGTATGATCATGGCTTATTGGCATAACAGTCCCCCCTTTGATCTGGAAATAAAAGATGCAGTTCTTTGTTTTCAGATCACAAATAGGTCCATAAAGCCATGATATCTGGAGCGGTGATGAGTCAGGTTCCTGTTGGCAGGAAGAAAGTTCATTTAGGGTTTGTATCTTCTCCAGTGTTTGTCCCTGGAGGATTTGTTGCAGGTCTGGCAGAAGCTGACCCTATCTTATCATAAAACAGCTCATTTTCTCCAGAGGTTTTGCGTCTGGTTGAAGCAGGTCTGGCAGGAAAGTCTGACCCTGATACACAAATATATACATTCCAAACAAAATTTCCTAACACCTTCATGATGCTGTTGTTCAACCTTCATCATTTCTCAAGTTGTGAAACAAAAGAAAGAAAGGATAAAACAGGTTAAAGTATGTTAGAAATGATCAGGAACTATCATATTCTTGGATATGATAAGTTTTACCATTAGCTTGGAATTGTAGTACTTTGTGATTGGTCAGAGAAGCCAGTAGCTCTGTGAGAACTGTTTTGCAGATCTGTTCTAAGTTTTCTTTTGTGGTTGTTTCTGTAGCTTGTTGATACCCCCCTTTACCAGTGTAAACCTTTGGTTTTGCATTGTGATGTGAAGGCTTATGACCTTCATCTTGGTGAACCACTGGGGAACTGAATCTGTGTCTGTTTCTGGTCCTGTTCTTTGTTTGAAGGTTAGAGGCTCTAAGCTTGCTTTGAAATCTATCTGATTTGAGACGTATTTCCCAAATAAGCTGAGCATGTCTGCGAGTTTCCTGCATAGAAAGGTTCTCTATCCTGCAATGCATTGCTACATCATATCGTACACTTTCATGAAGATTTTGGATGAACAATGCTTTAAATGTGGGATCTTCTTCGTCAATATCTGGAGAACTGCAGCCCTCAAAATAAACCTGTCTCAAGCGAAAGTAATATTCTCTGGGTGTTTCATGTTCTCCTTGGAGAACTAAAGATGCCTCAAGCGTTGCTAACGCCGGATCTCTGTAACCAGAATATTCTTCTCTTAATGTTTGACAAAGAGCTGAATAACTTTCTCTGATTTTTGGAGGAAGAGATTTTATGAAAACATGGATGCTTCTAGCTGTTGTTTTCCAAATCAACTTCAATTTCTCACGAGAAGAAGGAAATGGCAAGTCTTTTAGACAGTGCTCAACTTCTTGCAGATAATCAGCTATGTTGGAGTGTTGATTTTCTGGGTCAAAAATATCAATGTCTTTGGCCAAGGATTCAATTTGTTGAATTCTATGGTCACTCGGTGGACCTGGCCTGTCAGGAAGCTGGTTCTGCTCATTAAGTGGTGGGGGGGTTTCAGCTAACCTTTGATGACACAAGGGAGACTGGTTCTCCTCAGAGTTTTTCAAGCTGTGAACTTTGGCACTTGGTGCTCGGTCAGCGGAGTGTGAGACAGAGATTGGTTTGCATGGCTGTCCTTTGCAAAATTTTAAACTGCTTGAGTTTACCAAGTGATCTACTTGTTTCTCTCTGTCTGCGACACTACTTTGACTTTGAACATCTTCAGATCTATTTAGTGTTAACTCAGAGTTTAGAGACTTTTTACCTGCTTCAGGAACTGTTCTCCTTTTGACTGGGGTGACCTCCTGCTGATTCAAAGTCTGCTTGCTTTGTTTATTGCATAGCTCCTCAGAGAGGGGGGTCACTGTTTGTTCTGAGGCATGGTCAGTCTGGCCACATGGGTCTTTGATCTTGTCAGCTCCTGACAATAAAATGTTTGCAGCACTTACTCTGTGGCAGATCATCTGATATTTGGCTTCTAACTCAGAGTACTGTTTAGCTTTTATTTGGGATTTAAGCTGATAAAGAAGCGTGAGCTCACAGAGTACATCTGTTATCAGAAAGTTTCCATTTGGGTTTTGAATTAAATTAATTAATTCTTGAATCTTTTCTTCACATAGGCTGAGGTTAAAATTGTTTAGGTTATCCTGCTTTTCTGGAGATAAGTGGATAAGCTTTGCAACAATTTGTTTCTGTTTCTCTATGCCTATGGAGTCAATTATGTGCCCAGAATTGAGGATGCTTGGATCCATTTTCAGCTGATGGCACAAAAACACAAGTTATGAAGAAATTTCAAAAGAACACAATCCAGTCAATACCCACTATACTTGTATATTTACATATACATATTGTAAGGACTTATTTTTATGTGTGTAGAAACGGGTCATCTTTAAACCTGTGATATCAAAGAAACACTTTTCTTTCAGTGTTAGAAATGCTACACCTTGTTTAGGATTTACCAGCTATTTTAGCGCATGCTTTACCTGTCTCTGAGGATTTCTAAGCAGTGTGGCGCAAAGCTTACCTTTTAAGGACTTACAAGCAATTTAGCTTATGATTCACCCTTTTCTGTGATATCAAAGAAACACTTTTCTTTCAGTGTTAAAAAATGCTATACCTTGTTTTAGGATTTACTAGCTATTTTAGCGCATGCTTTACCTGTCTCTGAGGATTTATAAGCAGTTTGGCGCAAAGCTTACCTTTTTAAGGATTTACTGGCAAATTAGCTTATGATTCACCTTTCTTTAAGGTATTTTAAGCAATTTAATTTGAATCCACCCCCTTTCGATTGGGTAGGACCACAGATTAACTTACGTTAAATCTGGCAATAAATCTTTTTCTACACAATATAAAATAAGTGTTTAGGAGTCTTATCAGACAAATAGACAAAGGGATTTAGGTTAAATTTCGAGGCATCTAACCTATTTTGGACTGGAGGTGACTTTGAAATAGCACAACTTGGGAATTTTCATTTTTGGGATGTGGTTATAGAAACCACAAATGGCAGCATCTAGTTATAGATGTGCATACATTTTGGTCGACAAAATCAAATTAAATCTTTTAGTTTTAGTTGGACCGAAGTGATCAGATTGATTTGAATCATCTGAGTTTTGCTTTGAAGTAAAGTTGGTTATCACTAGCTGGAGAGATATTTTGGAGTTATTAGATGTTGTTACATTTTCTATATTTTGATGCTCCAATAATGTCAAAGGTTATATTTTCTTCTCATATAAGCTAAGACATTTTGTATTGGATTCTTAGGTTGTGACTTTAAGATTTCATTATTGAGTGGTGAGAGCTGATGTTAATGCTTTCACACAGTTTTCAATAATGGCTCTAAGTTTATTCTCATATATGTGCAGAATGACTGTTATATTCGATGACCACCAAACTGAGACACCAATTAAATGTTACATTCAATGAGCCCAGTAGCATGGGACGCTAAATAAATGTTACACTTAATGGGCCCAGCAATCAGGGACGCCATATTTATGTTGTGATTCTATAGTTAAATTCTATTCCCAGCCCGCTGGGAATTTATGTTTCTGATACTTTAAGATGTTTATTGCCCTCCCCTGTAGGGGTGGTAAAATATCTTATTTAATCAGGTAGTATTTCAGCTGTTATATACTGTTTATGACACACAGTCCTACTAACTGTGTGTTAGAACAATAAATGAAAGAGTGATTTGAGCACTAATCATGGTCAAACAGTTATTTCTGCACATACATGGAATAAATTCACCACAACTTCTGTTCAAAATATGAGTTTATTAACAAAAATCATTCAGCTCCAAGTCAAACATATTTCAGTTTAACACTCTCAACTAAGACTAGTAAAACTCAACTAAACTAAACTAACTACTATGTACAAAGAGGAAGGGGAAAACGGTTGAAAAACATATTACAGTTTAAGATGGATTCTGTGTTTGAAACCAAAGTTTATCTGGAAGAATTTGGGATATGATCAAATTAGCTTTTCACTAATTTTAAAGAAATTGGAATGTTTTCAGACCAATTCACAATGAAAATCCATGAGGTGAATAAAACATTATTTGGCCAAATAATGTTTTATTAAATGATTTCCTTAATCAAGAACCAAAAACCTTTAGTTAAATGATTCTTTACCCTCTTTGAAATAGCTAGCAGCGAATAGACATCATGTTTCCACTAAATGACTCTTGGTCATACTTGGTAATGGAAATGTAACGAGCATCTGAGGAACACATGAACACTAATGTTATATCAGTGTTTAAATCCTTAGTGAATAAAGCTTGTCTAAGCTTTAGCAACAGCTCAACATATATTCCTGTAGCATAGCGTAGCATGCAGTCCATTCTTTAGCATCAATTAGTGTTGTCTTTACTCAGCAGTAAACACACAATATGAATAGCATCATCAAAAGACATATTGTTTTTCCTGTCCCTAATCATGCCAGACCTGCAAACCTTTTTCCATGTCCGTTTGGAAAGCTTGAGTTTCATCCAGTTTTGCAGCTCTGCAGTCAGGGGTTCTTTGTCTCAGTCTCACACCAGGGCATGCTCCTCATCCAGTTTGGCTCTGTAAGTTCTGAAACTCAAGAGAAATGTGTTGCAAAGGTTTTGTTTGCAGCAGTTAGGTTCTGAAGAGTTCTGACTCATCCTTGATGGTTCTGGGGATCTGGTTTCCCTGGGGCCTGCATCTCCACTGTGGGCCACAGTGGGCCCCAGCTTTGAGCGCAGGAGCAGAAGCAGGCTGGATCAGACGAGGGAGAAAGAGAGAAGAGGCAAAAAAAAAAAATCCTGTGTGCTCTGTGGTTTTGTTCTGTCCTCACAGGGAGGGGGGTAGGTTTTCACACCTCTGTGACTTCCATGTGACTGCTTGTGGCTGCTTTGGCTGAAAAAGGGGGGCTGCTGAAGTCCCCCAGCTGTTATTCACCAAAGCTGCGTTTTCTTCTCTGGTCATCCTATCAGGATGAAATATGGACACTGCTTCCCAATGTCCAAAAAGTATGATCATGGCTTATTGGCATAACAGTCCCCCCTTTGATCTGGAAATAAAAGATGCAGTTCTTTGTTTTCAGATCACAAATAGGTCCATAAAGCCATGATATCTGGAGCGGTGATGAGTCAGGTTCCTGTTGGCAGGAAGAAAGTTCATTTAGGGTTTGTATCTTCTCCAGTGTTTGTCCCTGGAGGATTTGTTGCAGGTCTGGCAGAAGCTGACCCTATCTTATCATAAAACAGCTCATTTTCTCCAGAGGTTTTGCGTCTGGTTGAAGCAGGTCTGGCAGGAAAGTCTGACCCTGATACACAAATATATACATTCCAAACAAAATTTCCTAACACCTTCATGATGCTGTTGTTCAACCTTCATCATTTCTCAAGTTGTGAAACAAAAGAAAGAAAGGATAAAACAGGTTAAAGTATGTTAGAAATGATCAGGAACTATCATATTCTTGGATATGATAAGTTTTACCATTAGCTTGGAATTGTAGTACTTTGTGATTGGTCAGAGAAGCCAGTAGCTCTGTGAGAACTGTTTTGCAGATCTGTTCTAAGTTTTCTTTTGTGGTTGTTTCTGTAGCTTGTTGATACCCCCCTTTACCAGTGTAAACCTTTGGTTTTGCATTGTGATGTGAAGGCTTATGACCTTCATCTTGGTGAACCACTGGGGAACTGAATCTGTGTCTGTTTCTGGTCCTGTTCTTTGTTTGAAGGTTAGAGGCTCTAAGCTTGCTTTGAAATCTATCTGATTTGAGACGTATTTCCCAAATAAGCTGAGCATATCTGCGAGTTTCCTGCATAGAAAGGTTCTCTATCCTGCAATGCATTGCTACATCATATCGTACACTTTCATGAAGATTTTGGATGAACAATGCTTTAAATGTGGGATCTTCTTCGTCAATATCTGGAGAACTGCAGCCCTCAAAATAAACCTGTCTCAAGCGAAAGTAATATTCTCTGGGTGTTTCATGTTCTCCTTGGAGAACTAAAGATGCCTCAAGCGTTGCTAACGCCGGATCTCTGTAACCAGAATATTCTTCTCTTAATGTTTGACAAAGAGCTGAATAACTTTCTCTGATTTTTGGAGGAAGAGATTTTATGAAAACATGGATGCTTCTAGCTGTTGTTTTCCAAATCAACTTCAATTTCTCACGAGAAGAAGGAAATGGCAAGTCTTTTAGACAGTGCTCAACTTCTTGCAGATAATCAGCTATGTTGGAGTGTTGATTTTCTGGGTCAAAAATATCAATGTCTTTGGCCAAGGATTCAATTTGTTGAATTCTATGGTCACTCGGTGGACCTGGCCTGTCAGGAAGCTGGTTCTGCTCATTAAGTGGTGGGGGGGTTTCAGCTAACCTTTGATGACACAAGGGAGACTGGTTCTCCTCAGAGTTTTTCAAGCTGTGAACTTTGGCACTTGGTGCTCGGTCAGCGGAGTGTGAGACAGAGATTGGTTTGCATGGCTGTCCTTTGCAAAATTTTAAACTGCTTGAGTTTACCAAGTGATCTACTTGTTTCTCTCTGTCTGCGACACTACTTTGACTTTGAACATCTTCAGATCTATTTAGTGTTAACTCAGAGTTTAGAGACTTTTTACCTGCTTCAGGAACTGTTCTCCTTTTGACTGGGGTGACCTCCTGCTGATTCAAAGTCTGCTTGCTTTGTTTATTGCATAGCTCCTCAGAGAGGGGGGTCACTGTTTGTTCTGAGGCATGGTCAGTCTGGCCACATGGGTCTTTGATCTTGTCAACTCCTGACAATAAAATGTTTGCAGCACTTACTCTGTGGCAGATCATCTGATATTTGGCTTCTAACTCAGAGTACTGTTTAGCTTTTATTTGGTATTTAAGCTGATAAAGAAGCGTGAGCTCACAGAGTACATCTGTTATCAGAAAGTTTCCATTTGGGTTTTGAATTAAATTAATTAATTCTTGAATCTTTTCTTCACATAGGCTGAGGTTAAAATTGTTTAGGTTATCCTGCTTTTCTGGAGATAAGTGGATAAGCTTTGCAACAATTTGTTTCTGTTTCTCTATGCCTATGGAGTCAATTATGTGCCCAGAATTGAGGATGCTTGGATCCATTTTCAGCTGATGGCACAAAAACACAAGTTATGAAGAAATTTCAAAAGAACACAATCCAGTCAATACCCACTATACTTGTATATTTACATATACATATTGTAAGGACTTATTTTTATGTGTGTAGAAACGGGTCATCTTTAAACCTGTGATATCAAAGAAACACTTTTCTTTCAGTGTTAGAAATGCTACACCTTGTTTAGGATTTACCAGCTATTTTAGCGCATGCTTTACCTGTCTCTGAGGATTTCTAAGCAGTGTGGCGCAAAGCTTACCTTTTAAGGACTTACAAGCAATTTACCTTATGATTCACCCTTTTCTGTGATATCAAAGAAACACTTTTCTTTCAGTGTTAAAAAATGCTATACCTTGTTTTAGGATTTACTAGCTATTTTAGCGCATGCTTTACCTGTCTCTGAGGATTTATAAGCAGTTTGGCGCAAAGCTTACCTTTTTAAGGATTTACTGGCAAATTAGCTTATGATTCACCTTTCTTTAAGGTATTTTAAGCAATTTAATTTGAATCCACCCCCTCTCGATTGGGTAGGACCACAGATTAACTTACGTTAAATCTGGCAATAAATCTTTTTCTACACAATATAAAATAAGTGTTTAGGAGTCTTATCAGACAAATAGACAAAGGGATTTAGGTTAAATTTCGAGGCATCTAACCTATTTTGGACTGGAGGTGACTTTGAAATAGCACAACTTGGGAATTTTCATTTTTGGGATGTGGTTATAGAAACCACAAATGGCAGCATCTAGTTATAGATGTGCATACATTTTGGTCGACAAAATCAAATTAAATCTTTTAGTTTTAGTTGGACCGAAGTGATCAGATTGATTTGAATCATCTGAGTTTTGCTTTGAAGTAAAGTTGGTTATCACTAGCTGGAGAGATATTTTGGAGTTATTAGATGTTGTTACATTTTCTATATTTTGATGCTCCAATAATGTCAAAGGTTATATTTTCTTCTCATATAAGCTAAGACATTTTGTATTGGATTCTTAGGTTGTGACTTTAAGATTTCATTATTGAGTGGTGAGAGCTGATGTTAATGCTTTCACACAGTTTTCAATAATGGCTCTAAGTTTATTCTCATATATGTGCAGAATGACTGTTATATTCGATGACCACCAAACTGAGACACCAATTAAATGTTACATTCAATGAGTCCAGCAGCATGGGACGCTAAATAAATGTTACACTTAATGGGCCCAGCAATCAGGGACGCCATATTTATGTTGTGATTCTATAGTTAAATTCTATTCCCAGCCCGCTGGGAATTTATGTTTCTGATACTTTAAGATGTTTATTGCCCTCCCCTGTAGGGGTGGTAAAATATCTTATTTAATCAGGTAGTATTTCAGCTGTTATATACTGTTTATGACACACAGTCCTACTAACTGTGTGTTAGAACAATAAATGAAAGAGTGATTCGAGCACTAATCATGGTCAAACAGTTATTTCTGCACATACATGGAATAAATTCACCACAACTTCTGTTCAAAATATGAGTTTATTAACAAAAATCATTCAGCTCCAAGTCAAACATATTTCAGTTTAACACTCTCAACTAAGACTAGTAAAACTCAACTAAACTAAACTAACTACTATGTACAAAGAGGAAGGGGAAAACGGTTGAAAAACATTACAGTTTAAGATGGATTCTGTGTTTGAAACCAAAGTTTATCTGGAAGAATTTGGGATATGATCAAATTAGCTTTTCACTAATTTTAAAGAAATTGGAATGTTTTCAGACCAATTCACAATGAAAATCCATGAGGTGAATAAAACATTATTTGGCCAAATAATGTTTTATTAAATGATTTCCTTAATCAAGAACCAAAAACCTTTAGTTAAATGATTCTTTACCCTCTTTGAAATAGCTAGCAGCGAATAGACATCATGTTTCCACTAAATGACTCTTGGTCATACTTGGTAATGGAAATGTAACGAGCATCTGAGGAACACATGAACACTAATGTTATATCAGTGTTTAAATCCTTAGTGAATAAAGCTTGTCTAAGCTTTAGCAACAGCTCAACATATATTCCTGTAGCATAGCGTAGCATGCAGTCCATTCTTTAGCATCAATTAGTGTTGTCTTTACTCAGCAGTAAACACACAATATGAATAGCATCATCAAAAGACATATTGTTTTTCCTGTCCCTAATCATGCCAGACCTGCAAACCTTTTTCCATGTCCGTTTGGAAAGCTTGAGTTTCATCCAGTTTTGCAGCTCTGCAGTCAGGGGTTCTTTGTCTCAGTCTCACACCAGGGCATGCTCCTCATCCAGTTTGGCTCTGTAAGTTCTGAAACTCAAGAGAAATGTGTTGCAAAGGTTTTGTTTGCAGCAGTTAGGTTCTGAAGAGTTCTGACTCATCCTTGATGGTTCTGGGGATCTGGTTTCCCTGGGGCCTGCATCTCCACTGTGGGCCACAGTGGGCCCCAGCTTTGAGCGCAGGAGCAGAAGCAGGCTGGATCAGACGAGGGAGAAAGAGAGAAGAGGCAAAAAAAAAAAAAATCCTGTGTGCTCTGTGGTTTTGTTCTGTCCTCACAGGGAGGGGGGTAGGTTTTCACACCTCTGTGACTTCCATGTGACTGCTTGTGGCTGCTTTGGCTGAAAAAGGGGGGCTGCTGAAGTCCCCCAGCTGTTATTCACCAAAGCTGCGTTTTCTTCTCTGGTCATCCTATCAGGATGAAATATGGACACTGCTTCCCAATGTCCAAAAAGTATGATCATGGCTTATTGGCATAACAGTCCCCCCTTTGATCTGGAAATAAAAGATGCAGTTCTTTGTTTTCAGATCACAAATAGGTCCATAAAGCCATGATATTTGGAGCGGTGATGAGTCAGGTTCCTGTTGGCAGGAAGAAAGTTCATTTAGGGTTTGTATCTTCTCCAGTGTTTGTCCCTGGAGGATTTGTTGCAGGTCTGGCAGAAGCTGACCCTATCTTATCATAAAACAGCTCATTTTCTCCAGAGGTTTTGCGTCTGGTTGAAGCAGGTCTGGCAGGAAAGTCTGACCCTGATACACAAATATATACATTCCAAACAAAATTTCCTAACACCTTCATGATGCTGTTGTTCAACCTTCATCATTTCTCAAGTTGTGAAACAAAAGAAAGAAAGGATAAAACAGGTTAAAGTATGTTAGAAATGATCAGGAACTATCATATTCTTGGATATGATAAGTTTTACCATTAGCTTGGAATTGTAGTACTTTGTGATTGGTCAGAGAAGCCAGTAGCTCTGTGAGAACTGTTTTGCAGATCTGTTCTAAGTTTTCTTTTGTGGTTGTTTCTGTAGCTTGTTGATACCCCCCTTTACCAGTGTAAACCTTTGGTTTTGCATTGTGATGTGAAGGCTTATGACCTTCATCTTGGTGAACCACTGGGGAACTGAATCTGTGTCTGTTTCTGGTCCTGTTCTTTGTTTGAAGGTTAGAGGCTCTAAGCTTGCTTTGAAATCTATCTGATTTGAGACGTATTTCCCAAATAAGCTGAGCATATCTGCGAGTTTCCTGCATAGAAAGGTTCTCTATCCTGCAATGCATTGCTACATCATATCGTACACTTTCATGAAGATTTTGGATGAACAATGCTTTAAATGTGGGATCTTCTTCGTCAATATCTGGAGAACTGCAGCCCTCAAAATAAACCTGTCTCAAGCGAAAGTAATATTCTCTGGGTGTTTCATGTTCTCCTTGGAGAACTAAAGATGCCTCAAGCGTTGCTAACGCCGGATCTCTGTAACCAGAATATTCTTCTCTTAATGTTTGACAAAGAGCTGAATAACTTTCTCTGATTTTTGGAGGAAGAGATTTTATGAAAACATGGATGCTTCTAGCTGTTGTTTTCCAAATCAACTTCAATTTCTCACGAGAAGAAGGAAATGGCAAGTCTTTTAGACAGTGCTCAACTTCTTGCAGATAATCAGCTATGTTGGAGTGTTGATTTTCTGGGTCAAAAATATCAATGTCTTTGGCCAAGGATTCAATTTGTTGAATTCTATGGTCACTCGGTGGACCTGGCCTGTCAGGAAGCTGGTTCTGCTCATTAAGTGGTGGGGGGGTTTCAGCTAACCTTTGATGACACAAGGGAGACTGGTTCTCCTCAGAGTTTTTCAAGCTGTGAACTTTGGCACTTGGTGCTCGGTCAGCGGAGTGTGAGACAGAGATTGGTTTGCATGGCTGTCCTTTGCAAAATTTTAAACTGCTTGAGTTTACCAAGTGATCTACTTGTTTCTCTCTGTCTGCGACACTACTTTGACTTTGAACATCTTCAGATCTATTTAGTGTTAACTCAGAGTTTAGAGACTTTTTACCTGCTTCAGGAACTGTTCTCCTTTTGACTGGGGTGACCTCCTGCTGATTCAAAGTCTGCTTGCTTTGTTTATTGCATAGCTCCTCAGAGAGGGGGGTCACTGTTTGTTCTGAGGCATGGTCAGTCTGGCCACATGGGTCTTTGATCTTGTCAACTCCTGACAATAAAATGTTTGCAGCACTTACTCTGTGGCAGATCATCTGATATTTGGCTTCTAACTCAGAGTACTGTTTAGCTTTTATTTGGTATTTAAGCTGATAAAGAAGCGTGAGCTCACAGAGTACATCTGTTATCAGAAAGTTTCCATTTGGGTTTTGAATTAAATTAATTAATTCTTGAATCTTTTCTTCACATAGGCTGAGGTTAAAATTGTTTAGGTTATCCTGCTTTTCTGGAGATAAGTGGATAAGCTTTGCAACAATTTGTTTCTGTTTCTCTATGCCTATGGAGTCAATTATGTGCCCAGAATTGAGGATGCTTGGATCCATTTTCAGCTGATGGCACAAAAACACAAGTTATGAAGAAATTTCAAAAGAACACAATCCAGTCAATACCCACTATACTTGTATATTTACATATACATATTGTAAGGACTTATTTTTATGTGTGTAGAAACGGGTCATCTTTAAACCTGTGATATCAAAGAAACACTTTTCTTTCAGTGTTAGAAATGCTACACCTTGTTTAGGATTTACCAGCTATTTTAGCGCATGCTTTACCTGTCTCTGAGGATTTCTAAGCAGTGTGGCGCAAAGCTTACCTTTTAAGGACTTACAAGCAATTTAGCTTATGATTCACCCTTTTCTGTGATATCAAAGAAACACTTTTCTTTCAGTGTTAAAAAATGCTATACCTTGTTTTAGGATTTACTAGCTATTTTAGCGCATGCTTTACCTGTCTCTGAGGATTTATAAGCAGTTTGGCGCAAAGCTTACCTTTTTAAGGATTTACTGGCAAATTAGCTTATGATTCACCTTTCTTTAAGGTATTTTAAGCAATTTAATTTGAATCCACCCCCTTTCGATTGGGTAGGACCACAGATTAACTTACGTTAAATCTGGCAATAAATCTTTTTCTACACAATATAAAATAAGTGTTTAGGAGTCTTATCAGACAAATAGACAAAGGGATTTAGGTTAAATTTCGAGGCATCTAACCTATTTTGGACTGGAGGTGACTTTGAAATAGCACAACTTGGGAATTTTCATTTTTGGGATGTGGTTATAGAAACCACAAATGGCAGCATCTAGTTATAGATGTGCATACATTTTGGTCGACAAAATCAAATTAAATCTTTTAGTTTTAGTTGGACCGAAGTGATCAGATTGATTTGAATCATCTGAGTTTTGCTTTGAAGTAAAGTTGGTTATCACTAGCTGGAGAGATATTTTGGAGTTATTAGATGTTGTTACATTTTCTATATTTTGATGCTCCAATAATGTCAAAGGTTATATTTTCTTCTCATATAAGCTAAGACATTTTGTATTGGATTCTTAGGTTGTGACTTTAAGATTTCATTATTGAGTGGTGAGAGCTGATGTTAATGCTTTCACACAGTTTTCAATAATGGCTCTAAGTTTATTCTCATATATGTGCAGAATGACTGTTATATTCGATGACCACCAAACTGAGACACCAATTAAATGTTACATTCAATGAGTCCAGCAGCATGGGACGCTAAATAAATGTTACACTTAATGGGCCCAGCAATCAGGGACGCCATATTTATGTTGTGATTCTATAGTTAAATTCTATTCCCAGCCCGCTGGGAATTTATGTTTCTGATACTTTAAGATGTTTATTGCCCTCCCCTGTAGGGGTGGTAAAATATCTTATTTAATCAGGTAGTATTTCAGCTGTTATATACTGTTTATGACACACAGTCCTACTAACTGTGTGTTAGAACAATAAATGAAAGAGTGATTCGAGCACTAATCATGGTCAAACAGTTATTTCTGCACATACATGGAATAAATTCACCACAACTTCTGTTCAAAATATGAGTTTATTAACAAAAATCATTCAGCTCCAAGTCAAACATATTTCAGTTTAACACTCTCAACTAAGACTAGTAAAACTCAACTAAACTAAACTAACTACTATGTACAAAGAGGAAGGGGAAAACGGTTGAAAAACATATTACAGTTTAAGATGGATTCTGTGTTTGAAACCAAAGTTTATCTGGAAGAATTTGGGATATGATCAAATTAGCTTTTCACTAATTTTAAAGAAATTGGAATGTTTTCAGACCAATTCACAATGAAAATCCATGAGGTGAATAAAACATTATTTGGCCAAATAATGTTTTATTAAATGATTTCCTTAATCAAGAACCAAAAACCTTTAGTTAAATGATTCTTTACCCTCTTTGAAATAGCTAGCAGCGAATAGACATCATGTTTCCACTAAATGACTCTTGGTCATACTTGGTAATGGAAATGTAACGAGCATCTGAGGAACACATGAACACTAATGTTATATCAGTGTTTAAATCCTTAGTGAATAAAGCTTGTCTAAGCTTTAGCAACAGCTCAACATATATTCCTGTAGCATAGCGTAGCATGCAGTCCATTCTTTAGCATCAATTAGTGTTGTCTTTACTCAGCAGTAAACACACAATATGAATAGCATCATCAAAAGACATATTGTTTTTCCTGTCCCTAATCATGCCAGACCTGCAAACCTTTTTCCATGTCCGTTTGGAAAGCTTGAGTTTCATCCAGTTTTGCAGCTCTGCAGTCAGGGGTTCTTTGTCTCAGTCTCACACCAGGGCATGCTCCTCATCCAGTTTGGCTCTGTAAGTTCTGAAACTCAAGAGAAATGTGTTGCAAAGGTTTTGTTTGCAGCAGTTAGGTTCTGAAGAGTTCTGACTCATCCTTGATGGTTCTGGGGATCTGGTTTCCCTGGGGCCTGCATCTCCACTGTGGGCCACAGTGGGCCCCAGCTTTGAGCACAGGAGCAGAAGCAGGCTGGATCAGACGAGGGAGAAAGAGAGAAGAGGCAAAAAAAAAAAATCCTGTGTGCTCTGTGGTTTTGTTCTGTCCTCACAGGGAGGGGGGTAGGTTTTCACACCTCTGTGACTTCCATGTGACTGCTTGTGGCTGCTTTGGCTGAAAAAGGGGGGCTGCTGAAGTCCCCCAGCTGTTATTCACCAAAGCTGCGTTTTCTTCTCTGGTCATCCTATCAGGATGAAATATGGACACTGCTTCCCAATGTCCAAAAAGTATGATCATGGCTTATTGGCATAACACTGTTTTGTTTTTGATGTTGTTTGATTATTTTCACTTTTTAGGGATTAATTTCTTCATTTTTGATTTAATTTTTGGTTTAATAATATTACAAATATAAAAGCTTAGTTTATTAAAACTTGACTGTATTGTTTTGTGTTTCAAATAAAAAAAGTTAACTCTACAATACATTGGAATTAAAATAAAAACGCACAATTAAGAAGCATATATAGAAACAAGGATTCCCGTCATGTTTTATTTTTTTATTTCTAGTTTTAGTATTTTTATTTGACTGAGTACAAATATGATTTATTTGTGCTGTAAAGAGTAAATAAAGGGAACGAAATGAGTTTTATTAGAGTGTAAATTAAATTAATAAATTGTAAAAGAAAAAAGCCTCTACATTTGTGTCTGTTTTTCTTATTTTATTTTACAGATGAAACTTATGTAAATGTTCAGATTTCTATGCTAAGGGAAGCTTAATTAATTAGGCTATTATTGATGAAGCCATTTTCTTTCTTTTTCTTTATTTTCAGTCAAGTTTCTTTAAATTTTATTTTAAAGTAAAATCTTTTTAATCATTTTCAAACATATAGACATACATTTTTTATGCCATTTCACATCCTAAAAATATGAAATAAATATTTGTGTGAATAAATTATATATTTTCATATGTGCCTTTGGTTCAACACACCTCACTCAAACAATGAGATGATTGAGAGGACTCTGGAGAACCTGACTGCATCCTGAGGAGGTAACGCAGCTATTTGATTCAGGTGTGTTGGACCAAGGATGGATCTAAAAGCTGCGGGATACTGGTCCCCAGGAACTGGAAGTGGCCACCCCTGATCTTGGCACTGATGACTGGATTATTGGTTTATGTCTTCAACCTGCCAAGCTTCACCCAGATTTCATTTTCACTCTTCAGATCCACCTGTTCCAGTTCCTATTTAAACTGCTTGTTCCCAGCCATCAGTGCCAGATTATTTGAACTGTGTGTGAGAGTTCTCTAGTTTACTCAATGTGTTTTTGATTCGCTGATCCTGACTAGTTTCTGCTCCTGGACTTCTGAGTTTGCCTGATTTACCTGACCGGCAGAGATGGGAAGTAACGAAGTACAAATACTTCGTTACTGTACTCAAGTAGATTTTTCTGATATTTTTACTTTACTTTACTACTTTTTTTTATGGCGACTTTTTACTTCTACTCCTTACATTTTTACACAAATATCTGTACTTTCTACTCCTTACATTTTAAAAAATTGGCTCGTTACTTTAGTTTTGAATCATTTCAATGGAGTTACCGTTATTATTTTTCACGTCATCAATACCAAATTCAATCTAATTGGATGGGAATCTACGTTGCATTTGACGCACCACTACAAGATGAATCGACAGATTTTGCGGTATTCATTGGCGGCAAATCATTGCAGCTTGGTGGCGGTGGCGTTAGCATAGTAGCATGGACGACGGAGGAGTATCCCTCCGGATACTCCTTTTCTGCTGGCTCATCGGTCTGCTCTGCTTCCAAACCTGGAACTTTCTGGGCGGCTTGTGCAACATGTTGTGAAGAATTATACGGCTGGTTTCCACTCCTTCCTCTGGGCTCAGACTGAACTTTAAAACCAGGTTAGTGACTCACTTGCTCACCATCGTTCCCTGTCAGAGTTTCGTGTTCACTAACCTGAGTTTCTCCCGCTACAGCTTACAGTTAATAAATGCTTTTTTTTTTTTTTTTTTTTTTTTTTTTATCAATTCAGTTCTGTCTGCCTGAGTTCTGGGTCCTTCATCTAAGTTCTGACAATGGAGAGGTTTTCTTTTTCTAATTTTTTTTTATATTCTAAAAAAATCTAAACATTAATGTTAGTTTATTTATGACTCATCTATAAATAAACAAATATTATATTATTGTAATTTTGGGTCAGACATTTTAATGTTTCTTTGTTAAGTTTGTTTAATTTATATATTTTCAAGGTCAAATGTGCCTTACTCTGATCTTTTGCGCCCTCTGGTGGACCAGTTGCAGGACGACCTCTCGGTCACGCCGCGCGTGTCTCGTATGTTTTCGCTGCTTGAGTTAAATGGCCTCTAAATTAACTTCTAGACTCTTTGAATTGACCCGCCTGGTCTCTTCCTGCCGAACCTTCACCAGCGCCTCCAGCTGCAGCGGGCGGTTTACGGTGAAACATGACCGACAGAACCACCGCTTCACCATCACCGCGGGAAGCGGCGAAGGTAACCTCTCGGCCGGGTTGGTGGGTTCAGAAGCCGGGTTAGAATTAACAGGAGAGTCCAGGGTCCACTTCTGGCCTCATGAAACACATGGAGCAAATAATCTCATTTTATTTCTTTAGAGATTACTTTTAATCTCAGTAGGAGATATGTTGTTTTGATTGAGGAAACGATTCTGCCAACTGTGCCGAATTCCCTTGAGATTTCTACCATTTTAGATTTTTAACAAGTTCTGCGAAAGTTTAGTTCATAACCCATATGTTAAACTGACTGGGTCAACCCGAACTGTAATTCGGCTGATATATGGAATAAATATGACACATATTTTTAATGCATTTTGTTCATATGGACTCATATGAACTGTTGTGTTGCATGTTTGTAGACCTTGAGAAGTACTTTAAAAGTTTTTGTTGTGTTTTTCCAGGAGCCGATGACTGCGCGGTGCTGAAATACAAGTTCACAGGCCAGAAGGAGGTGGACCTCATGTCCACATTCGTTCCTGAGACGTTTCGAGGCCAAGGCATTGCAGCAGTGCTGTCAAAGGTAGGACTTCTAAACTGAGGGATCAGTCAGCTGTCAGGTCACCTTCTAAAGTTGTGTTATTTTGCAGGCAGCCATGGATTTCCTTGTAGAGGAGAACCTAAAGGCTCACGTCTCCTGCTGGTACATAAAGAAATACATTGATGAGCAGCCTCAGCAGCAGTATAAAGACTACATCATCCCCTGAAGGCAGCTTGTTATTCCAAAGTGGACCAGACTGCAACCAATCTACAATTTATATATAAGCACAATGCACTTCCAAGTGAAATCAATTTCATTTGTTTTGTAAATCTGTAAAGGATCATGAATGAAAATTTTATAGCAAGTTTAGCAAAAATGTAGACCATTTTTAAATAAGCTTTAAAGTTGCCATTAATATGTTTGTAATTTATAAATAATCTGTACAAGCTATTCCTATATTTTTGTTAATTGAGTTTATTAAACATAATTTTAAAAAAAAAATTTTCACCGCTAATTTAATTCACAAACTGATCACCCCAAAGGCAGGGAAATTATACTAACGCTTATTTGTATATTGTGATAGAAATCTTTACCTCATACAGAGATAACCTCTTCTGTTGCTATTCAGAAGACATCAGGTCTTTATTAGTAAGCTCTTCAGACTTGGAATAAAACTATAAGGGTTTAACATTGAGGATAAAGTTTAACCTAAGAAGTTGAAGCAAGTGAGCCATAAGAAGGCCTGTTTGTATAAAACTCCACATTTCTGAAGAAAGCCTCCAATAATGAAGCATGGGGATGGATGCACTATGCTGAGGGACGTCTTTCGTTAACAGGGAGGTGAAAGCTGACTGAACTCAAAAAGGGACAACTCTGTTAGAGGCAGCAGAAGAGCTGTGATTTGGTTGGAGGTTTTCCTTCCAGCAGGAAAATGAACTTCAACATGCAGCCAGAACAACAATGGAACGAGAATCTCAGAAAGAGTTGGAAAAAGACGCTCATATCATCCTATCTCACTAGACTTAAGGTTCTTTTTGGAAAGAATGGGCAGAATTTTTAGTCTTTGGACATAAAGAGCTGATGGAGAGTAACCTGACTCCGCCAGATGGATTTGCTCCGCATATCCATCTGGAAACCTTCCGTTGAAGTAATTTTGGGAAGGGGCGAAAATACTGGTTAGCTGATTGGCCTATGTTAGTGATAGACGGGCCAAATAAACCAATCAGATCAACGAAGCATATGACGTACTAACAGAGCGACGACGAAGAGGAGCCAATTGATAGATCAAACTCTTGCTGAAACCAGTCGGGAGAAGAGCAAAAACATGTTTTCCTCTGAGAAAAGCCTCCAGAGCAGTGTTTTGCTCTTCTTTCAGTGAAGAAATACTCTGTAATTCCCATAAAACTTGCTCGATAGCCACGCTAACGCTAGTTTCATCGGCTGAAGCCGCCATGTTCTTTAGACTGAACTGTCGCGCTTCTCGTTGCGTCACACCTCAACCCGCCTCAAAGCCAACGCTGATTGGACGTTCGTTTGGTGAACGGATCCAAATTTTCTTCAACTGAGAGTCTCCAGACTGATCTGCGAGTGAAACCTTGAAAGCTCGCGAGATCAGGATGGTCTCACGAGGCCAGATGGAGAGGGGCTTCATTGAAATCCACTCCACACTTTTCAGATGTCTAGAGTGAAAAACAGAAAACTCTTTATTTCCACTTTAATTCTGGTTGGGAGGCGACAAGCTAAACAAATTCAAGACATGTATGAAATGCGGTGATGACACTTTGCTTTTAGTGTATTTTTAGAGACAGATCCAAAATAAAGAAAATGTTTCATCAGTTTTCAGCTAATGTGATAAAGGAAATATTGGTCATCAACCATAAGAGAATATTCGTGTCTCATATCAATATTGGTCAGATTTATTTAATTATTACATTTATCAGAACTCAGTAAAAGAAGACAGAACTCAGAGGTTTGTTTCTCCTCCTTCCTTTATTCGCTCATCAGCATGGATTCTACTGCAGGTTGGACACAAGTTTGAATAAAATGCATTTTTTCATCCACAGACATGAAACGGTTGGAACAGCTAACAGAGGATGAATCCAGTCGGTTTAATCACCTCCCAATCATTTGGCTTCCATAAATACAACTTGCACATTATTTTCACTTTTGACTCCCAGTCACCGAGACGTAACGGCTGATCCATCCAGCTCCTCATACCTGTGTGTGTGTGTGTGTGTGTGTGGGCGGGTGCATTTATGATCGAGAGACGAAACAGAAGTGCGGTAATATATACAGACTTAACCATAAACGGTGCTTTTTTTTTTTTCTTTCGTTCTCTTTTAACACTGCAATAAGGGGAGCAAGCAATTTTACACAGAGATTGGTTTGTTTTGAACAGATCGGTGGAGATAGGTCGATTCGGTTTGTTTTTATTCTCTTTTTATTCCATATATGTGGGGGAGCTGGGAGAGGCCGGCATCTGATCCAGGATCCTGCAGACGTATCCAGCGACGTCGACGGAGCGCTCCTCGTACATCTGAATGAACGGGTCTCTCTGTTGTGTAAAGATAAATAAAGCGGGAGCAAATAGATTAGTAAGAACTTTAACTATGCGTATTCATTTTTACCTTAAACGTACCAGAAGCTCCCTGTACTTTGGCCTCTTGGATTCATCCTTTGTAAGGCTAAAGGGGACAAACAAAAGTGGCATGTTTTAGGAGTAGTTGGCTTATTTGTCCACTAGAGGGCAGACAAGTACATCAAAATATGAAACTAAATCCATCTGAGGTGCTGGATGTTGCTGGTTTCTCACCACACGTTGACAAAGGAGATAAATTTGGGGGAGAAGCGCCTCTCGTCTGAGTTGCTGAGCTGCGGCGGGTCTCCTCTGACCACCTGAGTCAGCTGGTCGAACACGCTGTTCCACTTCGGGTAGGGAAACCGTCCAGTGGCCAGCTCGTACTGAAACATACACACCCATAAAATGGCAGAGAGAGGAGAGAGTCCAACACTGAGGAGAGGATGTCGGGTTTTTAGTGACGTTTTCCTACATTAAACAGACAGGAAGCCGCAGCTCACAGACTGATTATTATTAAACCATGATGATGCTTCTAACAAATGAAGCTTTGGTCCAACAGTAAGAAAAAACTATATTTACAGAGAGCTGACCTGCTCCTCCTGGATGTGCCCAAAACACACATAAAAACCGGAGGAGACAGAGCTTTTGCTGCTGCCCCCCCGGCTATGGAACGGTCTGCATCTCAGCATCCGCTTCGCCCCGACTCCTGGCTGTTTCAAATCCTCCCTTAAAACCCACCTGTTTGAACAGGCTTTTTTATTATCATTAAACTGTTTCTCATATGCATTTTCAGTTTCTTTGTTCTTGACATTATTATTATTATGCAAGATGGCGCTGTGCATGCAGCTGCCTGTTATGCCGGCTCCGTGGTCTCCTTTCCCACTTTCTCTATTTTATGTTGATTTTTTTTCTTTTAGTAAATACCGTAATGATCCTACTATATAAAAAAAAAAGCTGTTATATGTGGACGCACTGTATATACTGTATATACCCCATGCAGTTTCTTCTTCTTTGACTATTTGAGCCGATGTAACGAGTAAATTTCTCTACTGTGAGATCGATAAAGTCAATCAATCAATCAATGCCATGTTTGTATTGTATTCCTTTCTTTTATATGTTTGTTCTGAAGCATTTTGGGCAGCAGTGTTGTTGACTATTTAGGGTTAAAAGGTAGAAAGACTTGAACTTTCAACATCTCAAACTAAACTAGCAGTTCTCATGACATGTTACCTTTTTAAGTTGGATTTTTATCTCTGATAAATTCTCATTTCCAGCTAGAAACACTGATAATTCTGCTGCCAGCATGTTTTTAACCAAAATTATTACTCAGAAACCAAAGAATATGGGCAGCAGCTCATCCTGCAGTTGATACAGAACCATAAACCATCAGATGATAACTGCTCCATTTTGTTCATCCACATCCATCTGTAGCAAAAACTCCTGATTGTTTTACTGTCCACAGCTTCTTTAACCGAACGTTATCCTCTACCAGCTGTTTGCTTTCTGCAACAAGCTGCTGTTTGTTCTGGGAGATGCATGATGGAGTGTTTACACAGTAATCCTGGTGTACCCTGAAGATAAGACTTCCCCCTGCTGTGAGCTAATTAACACCGGTTTTATTTGAGTGGTGATATTTTCCACATTTAAATTTTTTTTTCTGAGAACAAAAAGCAGGAAAAACCCACCAGAGTTATTCCCAAACTCCAAACATCCGAGCGGACGTCGTAGCCCTGCCTGGACGCACTAGGGTCGATTCTCTCCGGCTGAAAGGGAAAAAAAACACAAACAAGATTTCAAACTTTAGGTTTAGAAACTAAAGACAACACAGGCTGTCTCAACTCCACATAAAAAACATGTTTCATCCTCCACTCCTGCACCACCTCTCAGAGCAAAAGAAGCAGTGAAAGTGTAACGGGGGGGCTGAACTGCAGGAAGCACCTTACTGGCCCATTTACAGGCCTGAAATAGATGCTGATGTCACCAAGCAGAACTGCTGCACAGGAGCTGATCACATCTGCAGCAAGAAATCACTGCAGAGGAAGCAGGTGGAAAGCAAACCTAGATCTAAACGTAAACAGCGACATGCGCGGGACACAGACATGATGCTCAGCCCTCTGACTACAAACGCCTTTAAGAGGTTTGATTTCTTTAGTTCCGTTTTCATCAACAGCTTATCAAACCATACATAATTAATAACATGACGTTAATATTGACTTCCTAAAAAACACATAATATTTGAACAGAAACAAAAGTAAGAAAGGCATCCTAAAAGTTGTTTTTTTTTTTTGTAGCATTTTCTGTTGGTTTGCACAGAGGTTCCCTGCCAGAAGCTAATGCTAAAGTTTGGGACCAGACCAGCAGACCACTTGGTTCATATAAGAGAACATCTGTTTATTCCACGGTTTAATATGTTTAGTTTGACATTATTTATAAATATCCTTACTTGTTTATATATATATATATATATAAAAAAATCTGCTTTTATGCATTTTTTCTACCTTGAAGCTGCATAATCCTATTATATGTATAAACAAAAATGACCAAAATAAGGTTTGATTATTTGACCGGGTGCAATGAGCGGACATAAGGAGAGTGGCGGCCTGGTGGCATAGAGCTTGGAATCCTAAGGTTTTGGGTTCAAGTCCCACTCTCTGAGAAAGAGCCTTAACCCCACACTGCTCTCCGGGCGCCGCACAATGGCAGCCCACTGCTCCCCTAGGGGATTGGGTAAATGCAGAGGTAAATTTCTCCACTGTGAGATCAATGGTATTTAATTATCATTATGAACAGATGTGGCGCCATCTACTGGCTGTAGCACATAACTACCAGAAATCCAGATGGTGACAAATGAGGCAGCTACCTAATAGAGCCTGATGCTGCTGCAATGCGTCACGATAACATAACAACATGTGGTCATAGACCAACAGATATTAACTAATTAAACCGATCTTCAGCATTTCTATCTAGTCAATCTTTCCCAGATCTTAACCCTTTAAAGCCTGGACTATAAAATAATTGAAAGAAAATAAAATCTAATTAGATTTGTCTTTGATCTTTCTGAAAAAATGAAATAAAAAAACATTTTGTATAACTGAAAATTTATTTGAAAATGTATTTGCATCGATGTTATTAACTAAAGTGTATTTACTCTTAATTTGAGTTGGTTAATAAGGTGATTTGCCAAAGGAATTTGTATTTTTACTTTTAAAATATCATTATTAGATAATATGCGCTTGAAATAAGACAATGCAATTGCGGTGTTGGGTAAGTCAACGTTTTGAAGAACAAAAATATCACACAGATAGTGCAGAGGTCTTAAAACACTCATGTACCAAATATGATACCCTTTCATTTAAAGGGTTAAAACCAGAACATCAAGGAGAAAGAAAATGCTGGTTACTAAGTAACGCAAACAGGGACACAGCATCAAGGTAGGAACCAGCTAACTACCGTAATCTATTTATAATATTGTTTGTACTAGTCTGTAGAGAACTGCTATAGCATCAGCATTAATAAGCATCATTTATCTTAAAAGCCACATCTGAACGCCTCAGTAGCTTTCAGTGAACACCATCGTTTAAACTGGATTCACAGCACTGCTTCAGGAATCACACTTTGTTTGTCTTTTTTGTTATTATTGTTTTATTTCACACTGGATCTTGAACTTTATTATTTTACTCTTTGCTGGGAGGAGCTAATGGGCTAAGCCACATAAGGCTACTTCCTTGTTTATCCGCTGTGCACATGGGGACTCTGGTACCTCTGTTGTTACTGTAACTATATATACAAAAGGCTGAATTTACTAACAAACTGAGCAAAAAAAGCCAAAACAGAAAAATAACTAAATAACTATTAAAGTCGATCAGGAGGTGGTCGTGTTTTAGAATCCAGAGTAAGCTACAAAAAAATATAATTAAAATAATTCCTTGCATTACGAGCCATTTGAATCACAAGGTATAAAAGAGCCACCATTTTTGATTGTAGAAGAACTAAACTTATTTTAAATTCTTGTCAAAAGGTTTTGTCTCAATTACATTTAGTGTGAAAAGCTTTTAAGACCTAAAGAATCGTTTAGAGGATATATGTCAAAGACAAAGCCGGATCCGGCCTGCGAATTGTTTATCCACAGCCCCCTGGACGATATTTAATTACGTTAGAAGCGGTCCACAGGATACGGCCGCTTGTGCACGCTGCTGTGACTTTGCGGGCTACCGTTGCATTGTGGGGAATGTAGTGTTGGTGCGGTTGTGTTGAGCTTTGGACGTTTGGATTGTTTTGGTTTTTGCCTTTCCCTCTTTAACAATCCAAGCTGGGCTGAAGTTGGATGTCTGAGGAGGCGGAGCGCACTAACTGCGCTGAAAGGAGCTTGGATGGAGGGAGGGGTGGAACCGATCCTGCTGAGTGAGGGGCCGGTGGCATCTGCACGATACTCTGATCGAGACGAAACAAAACTTACAGGCGCTGACCTCTGCCCCGACAGCCGTCTGTTCACCTCCTGGTATTCTGTGCCTGGCGTGCCGATCCCACCTGCCGCTCGCTCAGCAGCGTGTCCGTCTCCATCAACTGCAGGATCGACTCCGCCCCTCCCTCCATCCAGGCTCCTTTTATTTTGGCTTCAATCAGCCTCTGCTGACACTCGTATTCTTTTTTGGTCCTTTTTGGTGTTGCAGTGATCAGTAAAATCATAGAGCAGCCCAGTAATACATTTTAGGTTTATAATGCATGCACTTTCATTTGTGTATTTATCTTAATAAGTTTATTGATATAATAAAAGTTTATTAATAATATTTCTATATTAAAAAAAAGTGTTAGGTCTTGATTCAATAGGCTATGCTAATTTCAATATGTTTTTTTAAACATTTAAGCAGTCCGACTCTAAGCTTGTAGCATATTTTGTTTTTTTTTACTTTGACTTCCCTGGTTTAGAGTAAAGCAAACTTCTGATTGCAGGACAGTGAGACACAGCAGGGCGTAACGTGAGGTATCACAGGTTGGACCCATGAGGGTAGAATCATGGAAAGCAAATAATCAGCCACTCGCTGTAGCCTGAGCTGAAGAACATCCACACATTTCTAAACAATAACTCAGCTGCTAAACACCATTAGGCCTGTTGCAACCAGCAGCACTGGGATCAGCACACCTGGTGCTGCCAGCTGGAAACAGAGAGCTGGTGCTTAGATTCCTGCAGCCTGAGCTCACAGGCCGCGGGACGCTCCGCAGCGACTCGCATTGATTGAACGGAGCGTGGTCCCTCCCTCAGGGGAGCAGAGAGTGCAGCCGAGCTGTTGGACCGCATGGTAGTGGTACTGCAGAACCAAATTTAGAATGGAAACAGCTCTGAGAGACTCGACAACTGAGGAGACAAAAAATAACCTCAGGTGATGACGCCACCATGAGGTCACTGCTTGGATCAGCCCAGGTCTCCATATCCGCCGAAATCTGGATTCATTAATGCAGCTTTGATGCAGTTTTTAATTTTCTTCTGTTCTTTTTCCGACTAAAAATATTTCCACAAGTTCCACAAGCTTCCGAAGAAACCCAAATGATCTTTAGTTAGAAGCTTCACCCATCCAAAACTAAAGGTGGAGTAAACAGAAACGTTTCAAGGTGAAATTAATACTTCTGTTCCTAAAGTACTTTAAATAATAACTTCTTTTAAGAAGTCAAATGTGATTATCTAGAATTTTTGTCTTTAGAAATCACCAAATTCAAAAAATATGGCGATTTCCCCCCTAAAAAAACAAAACGAGTGTTAAAAAAACATTTTCAAGCCTGAGCTAAACATCTGGTTATGTTCTCCATCATTTAAAAAAAGAAAAAAAATAATTGAAACATCCAAAACCTACGGAAGAGGATTAGGGCCACTAAAAAAAAAAAGTTAACTGATTTTTAAATTTTATTTCAGTTTAACATGGGAAAAAAGTCAGAATTCTGAGATTAAAGTTAGAATTCTGAGATTAAAGTCAGAATTCTGAGATTAAAGTCAGAATTCTGAGATTAAAGTCAGAATTCTGACTTTTTTCCCATGTTAAACTTTTTTTTTCCCCAGTGGCCCTAATCCTCTTCCGTAAAAACCTGCTTATGTGCAAAATGATAGTAAAACAAGAACAAATCAATGTTTGCAAACAATCGAATTAGTGTTAGAACATAGATCATAAAGCGACATGTTTACAGCTCCATCCATCATGTTGACGATACGTTTCATGCTAATGTTTTACAGTCAATCCAGATGATCATCATCAAGCAATAATTGCAACCTAATTGAACGGGGTTTATACAGGAATGCTTTTTTAATGCGCCTAGAAATAATTTGATTGCAACGGCAAAATCCTTCATCATCGTTACCTGCGGCCATGTCCCGAATTCCATGTTTTCCTGCCACTGTTTAAATTTATATTTTCCCATTTTCTAGCCGTTTCTCCACCTCAAGCTTCTTTTCCAAACATACGAATTTACGCTCAACTGGAAGCAGTTCCGTGCAAACACGTGGAACCAGTTATATCTGATAAATTATATCAGATATAACTGACAAATTTTTTTTTTTTATAAACTTTTTTTTTTTAAAGCATTTTAAATGCCACCAAAATCTGATTTAATTAGTTTTAATGCCAATTCGGGCCTTAATTAAAAAAATTATGATTTAATCATTTTTTTAAAGACCCACAGAAACCCTGATGAATAATTCCTCTTTTCTTTTGGTATTTCAAAACCCTGAAAATAAAACTAAATAATTTCTAAGCTGCTTCAATCATGCTTCGCTACTGACCGCCATGTATGGCCTGCAGCCTGCATCTCTGGTTTTAGCGATGGAGTCAACCAGCTGGCCGCTGATGCCAAAGTCGCAGAGCTTGATGTTGCCGTTCCTGTCCAGGAGGATGTTGGACGGCTTGATGTCTGAGCGGAAAAAACAGAGACAGACGCTGAGAAGTGAAGCGCTGTCGCTTTAAATCCGAGATGCAGAAGTCTGTTTACCTCTGTGTATTATTTTCAAGTTTTCTTTTAAGTGGTTAAGTGCCTTCACAGTCTGCAGAACAAAAAGAGGAGTTACCAAACGCTGATGGATGAACAGAAAATAAAAACATGTCAGAAGTAGTAAAAAGAAACTTACAGCTAAAGTTATTTTTCCTAATATCTCTTCTGGAATCACGTCGTCTAAAGAGCCATATACAAACTTGTAAAATTTGTCTAACGAGGTAGCCATGAGTTCCATGCAGATCCAGCAATCACCCTGAAACGAATACAGGAAGTCGGATCGGTTCCAGGGGGAATAACCAAAAAAAAAAAAAAGAGCTCAGCTTTTATTTCTGGGGTGTTTATTTTCACCTCTCTGAACAGAGCGCCGTAAAACTGGACGATGTAAGGACAATCACTGCTTCTCATCACCACGTCCAGGTCCATCAGCAGCTGCTTCTGCTCCTTCTCATCAACAGTCGAACGAATCCTCTGGGGGGAAAAACAAAAACAAAATACTTTCAAAAATATTCTTTTTTTAAAATTCTTTAAATATCCCGAAATAAAGCCAGATCACCTTAACTGCCATGATCATGTTGCTGGGTTTGTGCACCATCTTGTTGACGGAGCCGTACGCCCCTCGGCCTATTTCGCCCAGATCCTTCAGATCCTCAGCTGTGAAGTCCCAGTGCTGCTCTGGGGAGATCTTCAGCTTCCCAGAGGACTCGATACTGTGAGTTCTCAGCCTCTCTCTGATAAAAACACCAATCCACTCAGCATTACACAGAAACAGGAGCCTCTTTAAACCAACGGGGAGAGCTCAGCTCACTCACATGTGGGGGTTCTGAAACGGAGGTCCAGCCGTGTTTAAGGAGAATCTAGTGGAGGGTTTGATCGAAGGGTTGGCGAAGTTCAGTTTCAGGGCTTTACGTTTACCTGAACAACGTGAAAACCATTAAGTTTGTTTATTTATATACATTAGAAATAAATAAATGGAGCACACATGAAGAGAAGAGCAAAACGAAAACGCTCATTCAAAGTGAAAAAAACAGGAATGTTAAAAGTGGAAAAAAAAGAGAAACAGGGATTGAAAAAATGAGTTCATGAAGATTAAATCTAATCTAATGGATTTAATGGTTTCCAGAGAGTAGCGGCGTAAGAAGTGAAAAAAAAAATCTACAGTTTAGAAAACACCAAATTAAAAGTAATATAAAAACATATATATTAAAGCGGTATAGAGATAGGACTTTTTTGTGCCCAGTACAAGAATCAATGTTCCTGGTCTTATTTTGCTGAATTAAATGTGGAATTTTCAAGTATCCATTAAAAACACATGATTATTTTAAGAAAAACTGCAGACTGGTTAATAATTAATTGTTCACTCATTCACTGTAGGTCAACTGCATGGTGGTTCGACTCAAATCCTAATATAATTCAGCTAGAAGATTTCTAATTAGTGTGCAGAGCATGTGATTCATGGAAATAGAGTAAGAATATCAGCAGCCATTGTATGCAGAGGTCAGGATTTTTCAGCTAATGCTAAGGTTAGCATTTTGATCGACAGAGTTCACAAAGACCGCCATCACAACCTTAATTTGAAAAAAAAAAATAAAATAAAAATGATTTTGTTCAAAAGCTTTTAATTTTAGTAATCAAAAATGGTCATCATTAGGTCACAATTTAACAAATATATATGAAGAAGCTACCTATACTAAGAATTTGTTTCATTTTTTCCTTGATCCCACATAAAAAAAAAACAACAACTTTTAAATAAATATATTAGTAATAATCTATTTATTTATTATAAAATACTAAGATATAGATGTTATCCTCTTGTATTTAGTTTTAGCTTTTAAACAGGAGCTTTTTTGTTATTTTCAGTATTTAAGACGGTAATAACTAATGAATTAAAAGAAAAGGAGCATTTAATTTAGCTTGAGCGAAACCATTTAATTAAAATAAACATAGGTGCATATTTTGACAACATATACTTTCTAAATGCTGCTAACCTATACTCTGTCAATGGGCCGCTAACTAAATCAGATGCCAGCTTTAGCATTAGCTTGGCAATGATAGCATTAGCATGTTTTTGCTAATAAATCATTAAACATTTAATGTTTGTGGTAGTTTTGATAACTTTTGTAGAAATTAAATAATAGAAACAGAAATAATAGTGTCATTAGCATGTTAGCTGCTAATAGTATGAGCTAACAGTAGTGTCTAGATATTGCTAGCCTTAATGTAGCTACATATTCAGGCTAAGTGACTGAAACTTTACGATGAAAGTCTTTAAACAAGAATATTTTGAATAAATATTAAATACAGCCAGATTTACTCAAAAATAGTTAGCATTTGGTTTAGGGGGAGTGGCGGCCTAGTGGTTAGGGCATTGCGCTTAGGCCCCAGAGGTTTTAAGTTCGAGCCCCACACCCACAGACTGCCACTGTGGGTCTCTGAGCAAGACCCTTAACCCCAATCTGCTCCCCAAGCAACGCCCAATGGCAGCCCACTGCTCCCCAAAGAGATGGGTTAAATGCAGACTGAATTTCATTGCTTTGTAGTTGTGACAGTATAATGACAACAACATTGAATTATTTTCTTTCTATTCTCTATATAAACAGTAAAACTAACTTAAAATACCACTACTTTAACTCAATGTTGAGCAAAAACAGCTCATTTGTAAAGAAAATATGTTTAATTTTGAACAACCTATATTACTCAACATAAAAAAGGACCAGAGTATCCTTACTATAGTGTCAAAGAACGTCCTTGACCCATTTTGACTTTATTTGCTTAAAGAACTTTTACTAAAACCAAACCCAGTACCATTTTTAAAAAACAATACAACTATCCTGTTGAATCACAAATTACTGGACTTCGCCACAACAGTTCAGTTTGCAACCCAAATCTGTCGAACCAAGAAGACACCAGAAGAGAACGAGTCTGAGAACACAAAGGATCTCGAAAAAGTAACTCGTGAGGTTCCTGATCTATAGAAATTGATGAAGAGATCAGAAACTCAGTTTTTGACATCTCTCAGTCCGGGTTAAAAGTCTTCTGAAAATGGCCCTAGCCAAGTCACTTGTAAGGCCTTTGGTGTTGGAGTAAGACCAAATCATCAATTTATGCACAAGTTCCAAAAAGACATTAGCAAAAACATTTAAAGCTCCTCTGGCATCACTTGTCTCAGATAAAAGGAGTTTGTGATTCAACAAGAAGAAAAAGAGATGAAGCAAAAATAACTTCTGTAAAAGAGATTCAAGACCAAAACCACTGATTTTTATTTATCGTCTACCAGTCCTCAAAGAACACAAAGGCCTGTCTCACATTTTCTAAAAGACATCTTGGCAAATCAGGATTTCTGGGAAAATGTTTCGAGTACAGACGAGAGAGAGTGGAGCTTCTCGGAGGGTTTGTTTCCTGTTATATCTGGCAGAAGGCTAGCACAACGTAAAATAAACTATGTCATACCAACAAACATGTTGCTGGCGATGTAATGGTTAAAACAAAAAGGTTTTGCCGTGGCCTAGTCAAAGCCCACCCCTGTGGATCGACATGCAAATTACAATTTCTCCAATTTGACGCTGCAGTACACATTTCCAAACATATGCGACTTGTATGTGATCTCCTGTGTGAACTGGAGTCATAAAACGCAAGTGTCCCGCATGTGCAGTAGAGGAAGCAATGACATCACAGGCCAGCGTGCTCTGTGTTTATGGAAGTAAACATGGATGGTAGTGTCGGAGCGCATCTAGCGATCTTTTCCAAATAAAAACTCAATCTTTTCAAGATGGTTAAACATAAATACTGCTCTCCGCATCATCATCTGCCATGGTTGTTGTTTTTCTTGCCGCTTCTTTATAGCAAGAACCAGAATAGTGACCTTTGTCGGGTATTAATGGCGTTCAGGTCGGATGAATGCGACCTCGCTGTTCAGACACAGATCGCATTTGAAAAGATCGGATTCGTATTGGATTCAGGACCACATAGCCAAGTGGCCTGGGTCGAATGAAAAAAAAAAAAAATCGGATCTGTGTTGTTCAGACAGCCATGAAAAGATAAAGATTCAGGTCACATATGGGTCAAAAAAAGTAAATAAATCGGATTTATGTCACTTAACGTTGCAGTGTGAACGTAGCCTTAGATGCATCCAACATTCTCTTTGTTATATAGTTTGTCTGATGTCATCACCAGACTTAATCATTGCAGTCTGGCAAAATTTAATTACCGTACATCATGTTTATATGTACCTTAGTTGTATCTGACTTTAGATTATAAACTATATAGTATAAAAGTAGAACAAAACAGAAACATAAAAATCCAAATTAGTACATTTATTTAAAACATCCAAAGTCAACAAAATGAGTTGCCAGATGCAGCATGAGAAGTCGTTATTCATCAAGGAAAGGTTGGTACTAAACTTTTGCACTTAACAGTTTAGTAGACTTTATAATCAGGGAGAGAAAAAAGGCAGTTTGTCTTTTTCTTTGTTAAATAAAATTCAATCGAGGGTAACCCAGAAGTGCAAATGAGCTGATGGTTCGGGTAGCGCTACCGGAACAAATAGGGTACTAGTGACACAAATGTTAGCGTTAGCTGAGCTGGAAACCAGCTGACAAAGAGTATGCAATGAAAGCAGGTGAGGTACGAGTGCGCCCCTCACTGGCCAGGAGGAGTTAAACTTGAAGCTATCACCTTTAGGTAGTCCTACATGTAGCGACATTACAAGATTGGCATTGACAGTGAATGAGTGATGATTAAAAAAAAAACTGCATCTGATTCAGGTCTAATTTTTCTAATTATGATTTTTTAGAATCCAAAACAAAGTAAAACGACTAAAATCTTTACTCTAAAACAGCTCATTTAGCTATAAACAAAAGGAAAAAAAAGGCAGAAACATTCTATCACTTCATCTACACCCCGACTCTTTGATATTATAACAACAATCCAACAAAGCGTGCTGGACTTAATCTGAACGTGGAAAAAATAAAACACAATGGGATGAAAACATGCAAGAAAAGCTGCTTTGATTTCACCTTGTACCAAATGTTTGCACCACCCAAAAACACCACAGGAATGTGAGCGGGAATAAACCAAGCTGGGCTAAAAATGACAACTTCAGTTTGTTTACACAGCACACCAGTGGAAAGCTGAGGTTTACCCACACCCCAAATAACACAAACCTAACAAACACTTCTTCTGCTTAGTTAGTTAGTTGCACACTGAAAACCACAGAGTTAGAGCTTTTAAAGTGCACGGCCCCATCACACTGAGGGCTACAGATCTGTTAGGTCAAATTATCAGAGAAAGGTTTGAATGTTAGTCTTATGCCATTCAGAACAGGTCTGCTGTTTCTATGCAGACTTGCAACCATTTGCCAAAAGTCAATTAAAATATTTGGAGCACATCTGCTTCTGGCACAAGCCCACTCAGACCAATGGGGTGTTTAGGCCTGGATTAGTGCAGAACAGCAGGACCAACTCCCTCCATACCAAAGTGTCAGGTGGAAAGAAAGAGATGAGTGCTGTTGGTGCTGAAGCAAAAGAGGTTTGGCTTACTTGGGTGAGCTCCAGACAGGTTTATCTGAAACCCTAGAGGTGAAAAGAAAGCTTTTACTTTTTTTTTTTTTTTTTTTTTTATAATCCTCAGGAGACTTCTTGGTCGGTTAGACATCAGAGTCCGTTGCTTTAAATTTGCCTGTTTGTTTCTACAACTAATGGTTAAAAAACACAGTTACAGAAATCCGTCTTGCTTTGTGGCATTAATCAAGCTTCTGGAGGATCAGGATGCATAACTGATATGCATTTACATGCATTTATCAGACGGATACAAACACTTGACCACAAGGTAAACAACAAAAAAAAAGGACGAAAAAGGGGAAAATAAAGAATAATCTTTAAAGATGATTCGACAGGAAGAAAAAAAATAAAGAGTAACAAGCATTTTGTTTTAACTTTAGACAGCTCACCATCAGACAGCATCGCATCAGGAGTTAGGAAGCAATAATTAAGCAGCATTAAGGTAAGAAATCAAATACAGTCAGGTGATTATCAATAAAAAAACTACACATCTGTATTATTTGTTAAATAACTGAAATAAATCACAGTTTCTAAATGGTTTGATTATGACTATTAAAAAACAGCTGCAGCCATTGTTCTAATAGAGCATCCTGGTTTTAATTTCAAACCAACAGGTTAAAGACGTGTGCAGCTACCTGTTTCACTCTGACATCTCCAGCAGGTGTTGGACTCTGAAAGTAAAAAAATGAGACAATGTTTGCATAGAAATACAGAACAATTCAGCATGAAAAGCGGAATTTGATTTCATGTTGAGTCAAATGTGAACCATTTTGTTAAGTTTGCAATCTTAACAACCAAAACTAGGCTCTAAATTCTGTCAAGTCCAACTTTATTGTGTTTAGATGATCAGATTAACTTACCATGATCAACTCTATCAGCACCTCAATGATTCACTATAACAAAACCTTATATAAAAAAACAAAAACCCAAGATCATTCATGAATAAAACACAATGCAATACTTTTAAAGATGTAGTTCAATATATATTTAGTTGCAATTCCTAAAAAATGTAACATCATGGAATGCAACAACGGGAATAAATCCAATTTCTATCCGATTAGACAGAGCCCAAAGTAATGCATTAATCCAGTTCAACACAGTCCTTTTAAAACAAGTTAGAAAAACAGAAAACTTACAATCTAAATTAAATAAAGTTAGTTAATTACAGTCGACTTTAATCTAACGAGTCAAATTTTAACTAAAAAGCTAAAACAGACGATCCAAAACTGATTGCATTTAAATCAAACTCAATTACGTCTAGTTTACTTTTAGATCAGGGCTTCCCAATCATTTCAACCCGACTGAATACTCCCTAAAAATACAAAAAAATTACTTTACTCTATATTCTAAATATATATAAAGTGAAATAATGATGTATATTTTAAATTAATGGTTTTAGATGATAGTTAATTCTCCAATTTATCATTTAACATAGATTTTTTTATTAATTAATTATTAGGAAACATGTTTTCATTGGGCATTATTATGAGCATTTTTATAATTTATTTGATAAATAAATGTTACATTTCTTTATTTCAAGAGAAATGTATTCATTTTATGGAAAATTCATAAATTTTGGCCCCCCATGCGCCCCAGGGAGCCACCTCAGGACCCCCGTGTTTGAAACGCATGTTCTACACAGCAGGTTTTAATATATTACATCCTCTTAAACAGATCAATTGATTTAAAGCAATATGATCCAATCTAATATCCAAACGGAGACATTCCTTTGCAGTCCATTTAGATTAAAACATTCTCATTCAATCCTACTTACACATCTCCATCCCATCTTTTTTCTTTTTAGCATAATCAAATTACCTTCCAATTCAACACATTTCAGATCAATTCATTCATGATGAATAATATCAAAACATCCTCATTCAATATCATTTTAACTACATGGAGGATTTAATATATAAATTAAAAAATTTTATATAATTTAATATATGTTTTTATAATATAATTAAATATAAAAAATATATTTCAAAACGGGTTATTTTATTATATTTTATTATTTAAAAATCTGAAATGTTAGAACTGTAAATATACAGTCATATGTTTATTTTACTGTTTTTATATATTTTCTTCTGTATTCAAGGCTCTACTTTAAAAAAAATGAAATTGCCTAGAGAGCTGTTCTTAACTAAATTAATTTTTTTACACTTGTGTAAACAAAATTACAAAATAAATCTATTTAATCTTTTAACGTGTTAATAAAATGCTGTAAATCCAGAGTAGAACATGACAATTAAAGTCCAAATAAACATTATTACCCTTTCTACATCCAATGTAATGATTCAAATGATAAAAAAAGGACATTTTATAAACAAATGTCTATAACCAGGTATTACACAACTGACTGCAAAGTCACAGTGTCAGGGTTCCCCAGCTTCACCCGGTTATTTTATATAATCGATAAGCTTTTAACTCATTGTGTAAAATGTAGCAGCTCGATCATTCCTTTGGGAATCTTTCTCAGTCAGGGAGTAGCCTCCCTGGTGTTAGCCGTGCTAACGTTAACCTTCAGAGGGCTGCCTCACTCACCCTGCATGCCGCTCATGGTGCTAGTGTGCTGGGGCTGAGACTGCTGCGGCTGCTGGTAGTGGTGTGACACAGATCCCATGTTACTGCTGCCTGTCGATGAGCTGTTTGAACCAGGAGACGCCATTGTTGTATGTTTGAATTCCATCAGCACCGCCGGGGGGGCTGCAATGCAGAGAGACTCGGGCAGCAACTTCACTCCCTTTTTCCTTCTTGCTGCTGTAGGGGAAAAATACAGCAGCACTAATGCTAGTTTAGCCCCGCGAAAGCGAACAGACGACGATTGGAGTGGAGTATAAGTCAATGAAAAGGCTAACTGTGCGTTAAACCTTAGGGCTGAGGTGGAAGCAGTCTATTTGATGACAAAAACAAACACGCAACTAAGCTAAGCTAGCTAGAAGGGCTAACAATCAGCTGACATTTCAACACCCACAGACCGCAGCAAGATAGCAGCTGTTAGCCTAGGAGGGACCGGATGTTTTCTACAAGCTCTTTCAAAATAAGACAAACGCTTCTTCTGCCTTTTAATGGATTTTCTTCTACTACTTCTTCTTTTCTATTATGGCGGATCGCAAGCAATTTTAAAGTGCATACCGCCACCTACTGTACATGATTGTATAGCAACATTACTTTAAATCTAATTCTAATTTGTAATTTTCTATTCTGTAGATTAATAAATAATGCTTTCCTTTTTTTTTTTAATCTTTGAATATTCTTTATATTTCCTTCGGTTCCCAATATTCATTTAAGACTCCATTCATTCGTCCTTCCAACCATCCTTTTATGGATTTAGGAAAGCAACTTACTGGAATGGAGTGTGGATCGGGAGGCTACATATAATATTCTAACACATTTAAAAAATAATATTAGTGATAAATAAACAATAATCACAATGAAAGAAACAAAATTTATATCATATCAATTTCGTTTTCTTAAGGTCATTCATTACATAACAAAAACATTTAAAGGTAGACATTTTGTCCAAAATATCTTGTATATTTAACTTTCATTTCTTTTATTGTAATCGAGATACTAATTCAATTCTCTCAACTGAATACTTGGAACAGAACAACAAAATATTTTTTACAAAGCGGTTTAGTGTGTCTGAAACCCAAAACAACCATCGTCCATGAGGGAATCAGCAACAGGTAATCAAACGGATGACCCTAGATCAAAAATTCCGGCTAAAAAACAAACGGTATCAGAAATTTTAAACTTAATAAAAAATATATATATAAAAAATGAAGGGATAGAAATGTGGCTTTTAGCTGTGTGGTCAATGATAGTATCACAAACCAGGGGGCCAGACGCCCTCTAGCGGTTCAGACCCCTCATTACACCGTGGTAAGGGACATCCACCATTTTCGCCACAAACCTCAAAACTACTGGATGCTGGAAACATCCTGCGTTGCTGTGCTGTTGTCGTCCGCCAGAGGGCGCTTGAGAAACATTTAACTTATGTAACGAAAATGTTCAGAACTGAAAGGCTGTACAAGAAATAAACAAATAAACCTTAAATAAATAGGACTACCTAAAAATAGCTTCTGTTAGATTTTTTTTTCTTTTACTAGATTTTGTTCTTCATAAAGCTGAAGTAGAACTCTCATGTTTTTCTTGTGGATAATAAAAGGAAATTTGTTAAAGTTTTTAAAGTTTCTTAAAAGTAGGATTTCCTTGTCAATTTTTCTTTCAGGTTTCTCAACTTTCCAGCAGTCTTTGATACGATCATGAAACCAACTACAGACAGAAAGATCTTAATCATTTAGTCAAACATTTCAGTTAAATAGATCAACATAATAACGGAAAAGACAAAACTAAAATACAAATAAATTCGTGCACCCTTTTAAAGAAAATGTAAAAAAAAAATGCTATTAATTGTAAATTGTCCTATTTTATTTTTCTTTCTCTGTTTTCCACCTTCATCCTGAGCTATTTGCTTTCCTTTGCCTTTCACTTTCCTATTGAGGCAGGTGCATTTCCCCACTGAGGTGAAGCAGAGGTCATTTCTGTTCCAGTCTAGATTGGTGGATAAGTAAGGGACTGTCCCAGGTGTTTCTGTATGCAAATAATGTCCTGATTTTGTAGCATGTTATTGTTGCTCAGTGGCGGTACAAATAGTTTCACTTTATGCAAAAATATTCGACTATTTTGTTTTGCATAGTGTGATATATCTATCATGAATAAGCTGTGGTTGATCAAAAACAAGCTGCTGCTTTAGCAAAGTATCAGAGCTGAGCAGCTGAGGTTAAGGGAGGCAGACTGCAGAGATGGTTGTGCTGAATAACCTTTCATTTACAAAACAAGCATTTCCACTGATTCATCTGATGCTTCTTGATGTTTATTTGATGCTTAAAACCAAATCTCATATGTAATGATCAGAGTCATTACTAGTGAATGGCACAAACCCTAGGGAGTGCCGGCCTAGCGGTTAGGGCATTGCACTAGGAATCGGTCTTTGTCAGACACGTGACTGACACGCCCCCTAGCGCCATTTTTGTGGTGAGCGGAAGAAAAACAAAACAGCAGAAAACAAGAGGAGAGCGCTGCCAGCCAGCAGCGAGGATTATCAGTTAAATGGAAAAGAACAAGAAAACTGAACGGATAACCTACCCAGACAAACTTTCTAAAGCTGCTAGGGAACGATATTATATATTATTATTACAGTGACAAGGCAGATGTTGTGGGCAGTTGCACAGATCGCTGCAGTTATTAGAGCAGTTTGTGCTGCTCATCAGACTGAACGAAAAAACTTGTCAGAATTTTTGCACATTGATAAGTTGCACGCTGTATTTGCTGTTCACTTTACCCAGGCCTGTTTCCACTGGGATCTGCAGTCTTCTTCACAGATATCACCTGTTAGGTCATATCTCTACGGAAGACCACAGACCACAGTGAAAACAAGTCCAGGGAAAATGAAAATCGTCTAATTTAATCTAAAGAGCAATCTGCTGTATACGAGGGAGGAAGACAAAGTAAAACATTTGAAGCTTTGCACTGTTCTGCATTACTTATGTATTTGAGATTTTGTATTGCATTTTCATAAATTCTCTGCTTGATTGAAAAGATAATAACAACGCTTGTTTCAAATTTCAAATCCACTCTTTATTGTACACACATTTTTACAACTTCAGAAACATTGTTAATATTTGAAGTGATGGTGAAACTTATATTTGTTTTGCTGTTATTTTTCAAAAGTAACTTTAAAAAATGCAAAATTCTATTTGTGTGAAAAGAAGAATAAAAAAAGAAGAAGAAAGTTGAAACAGTACTTGATCTGGCATTCATTTATTAGCTGGTTTCTCTGTGAAAATTTCAAAACAGTCACTAATCACTGTGACTCTATGTCCAAAGGCCTCCACAAACAGATGAGGCATCATTTTGTGCAAAGTGTCCCTATCTGGCCACACAATTGCACGCTTTAGATTTGCATATAAAAATGACAGCATTTCATTGAATGTTCTGTACACTGTCTTTGGTGAAACACGGAAGAGATAAGCAAGGTGTTGTGAGGGCAGATCCAATCTCAGACGCATGAAGGTTAACAGAAGCATTTGAAATGGACTGAGAATTTTATTTTGAGCAGACAGTAGAGGCAGCAGAAAATTAAACAAAGCCATAAAGGTCACCAAGTTTGGCAGACCCGTATAGTACTGGACTTTTTCATTAGTGTCTCCAAAGAAGCAATCAGAGATCCGCAGCTCATCAAGTTCACGCCGCAGCTCTCTGTTTTCTTCCAAAAGATGGTTCATCTCTGCACACCTGAGCACACACAGGTTACATTCTGTCTGTCCTTCCTGACGACCACCTTCTGTGTCATCCTTGGTGTTTGGCCGGCCAACGTTTTCAGCAGCCTTCTGCGTGTCAGTCTGTTGCTGGTTAGGGTTCTCTGTCGCCTCATGTGTTACTTCATCCTGTTGCTCAAGGATTTCATCAGCCCGATGGAGCCCCGTTTCAGTTGCTTGCAGGGCATTCTTTTTCAGCTGTTCCCGATAACCACGTCTTAAAGAGCGGTCTGTGTCTGTTGGTTTGATGTCAGTGTAGCCCAGATGCAGGGATGGAGCCCAGTCTGGGTCAGTCTCCATCATCTCATATGCGGGTTGACCTGCAAAGTAGATGAAAGGTTGAGTGTTTTACACATCTATTCAAAACACTATATAAAGCACCTAAATAACAGAGCCCATTAGATTAGATGAGTTATAAATTAAGATAACCTTATGTTTCCCACAGTGGGGAAATTTGCTATACCGAAACAGCACAAGTACATCGGACTAGTAAGGCCAGAGGTAAATAAATAAACTGAAAAGCTTACAGACGAACAAAGGATTATAATATACTTAAGTGGATTGCACAGGATGAATAAATGCAGTGAGTTGGCTGACGAGTGGGTATGTACAGTGTTTTTATATGTACACTGACACACTAATACTATATATTTATTCATAAAAAAAATATATTTGTATTGCAGATTGTGTAAATGATTATATACAGAGAATGCATTATTTATTAAATTTTAGCGGTCTAAAAAAGAAATAAAACAAACATCACTTTCCGCTTCTCTTCCACAGCATGTTTCAGTAGGTTTACATGAACTCCTGCAACTTTATAAGCAAACCATTTCAGCGTGTTGATTTCTATTAGTGTATATTTATAAGGATTTACCTTTGTGAAAATGCCGAGAGCAAACACGAGCATGAGGAGATATTTTATGAAACGTGATGTCTTTCCTTCTTACAGCAGCGACCCATGCAGCCCGACGCCTCTTTGTTAAGTCCTCTGTCTGCGCTCCGTATTTTTTTTTCCAAGTGGGGAATACGAAAACCGTAAGGCCCCATCTGCTGTTTTCTGTTTAGAATTACTGTTGCATCCTTTGACGCAGCACCAGTGTCCCATTATTTCCAACGGAAGCAACTAGAACACGTCTGCTCTCTGTTAGTTTTCTGTTGTTAGTTGCTGCTGTCTCTTCACCACAGAAATGGCGCTAACTACCCTAAATGAATTGCGCTTTTGCGGAAGTGACGTACACTGTCACAGACCGATTCAGAGGTTCTGAGTTCAGGCCCCACTCCCACAGACTGCCACTCTGGGTCCCTGAGCAAAGACCCTTGACACCACACTACTGCACAATGGCAGCCCACTGCATCCCTGAGGGGATGGGTTAAATGCAGAGAGTGAATTTTGTTGCCCTGTACTTGTGACAGTGACAATAAAATGCTAGAAAAACAAATGGTTTATTTTGTGTCATGAAAACAATCAATTTTCACTCTGTGATCTTGTAGCGCAACATTTCTGACATCTTAATGAGTAACTTAAAACCAGCCTTGCAGAGAAACAACTCATACGTCAGCCATGTATGGTATGAAGCTGCAAGAGGAACCAGGAAGAAAAAAAACTACATCTGCTTTCTAAAGTTCACGTCTTTCAGGTTCTCACTCTAAACATTTAGATTTACTCCAATGTTTTAGTTTGTAAAAGGTTCTGAATGATTCAGACAGTATAAATGTTCCTGAAACTGGGCGACTTTGAACCAAGGTCAGCACATTTGTGGGAGAAAGGATCTGTGATGATTAGGGGTGTGCAAAATAATCGTCATGATGATGCATCGTGATTCTAATTTTCATGATCTACTGCATCGATTCTTGACGCCAAGTATCGATTATTAATTTAAAAAAATGAGTAAATAAAATTGCATGAATGGTTGGCGAACATCAGCCAAAAACAAGTGTAATATAACTTCCAGTCCAGTAGATGTCGCTGCGGATGTGTTAATGCACACTGCCTTGTGTCACAAGCATTTCTACTGCGCCGAGTCATTCAAAAACAAAACATGGAGGAGAAAATATTGCAATGCATCGCAATAATTCAAGTATCGTGATGCATCGCGATAGAATCGCATCGTGGCCTGTGAATCGTGATTCGAATCGAATCGTGACTTCTTTGGCAATACCCACCCCTAGTGATGATGTTCCTTTGTGTATCTAGCAGGCAGCAGTCAGTCACTGGTGGACTTCTCCTGTTCGCTGGGATCAGTGGTGTCAAAAGTTCACACATTTATTACTTAAGTAGAAGTATAGATACTGCAGTTTAAAAACCCTCTGGTAAAAGTTAAAGTATCAACTTGACCTTTTTATTCAAGTAAAAGTGAAAAAGTATGAGCTCCAAAAACTACTAAAGTATAAAATTATAAAGTAACCTTTAAAAAAAAAAAACAGCCAGATGCCACTGTATGAAATGAAAGCTCAATTTTTCGACTACTTCTAAATATTCTCTGAGATAGGGCCCAGGATGAGGGAGGTCCTGTTGGTCTCCGTCTCCCGATACGCTCTCGCCTGTGTCCGACCTTTAAACATCTTTTTCTGAATCCGACATTTGAAGAACACCTGCTGGCTTCTGATGATTTCCTTTAGCTAACCAATGAGTGTTTGCGTTCTATGACTCATCCAATCACACTAGTTTTCACTAGATGTGGGTGGAGCCAATGATCTGCATTGGATGGAGCACATGACGGGAAATAAAGATTTATAAACATTAAACAGAAGCCAAGAGTAACGAGTAACTTTTCATTTTATGTAATAGAAAGTACAGATACTTGTGTGAAAATGTAATGAGTGGAAGTCATAAGTTTAGGTATCTATACAAGTATAGATACCTAAACCGTGTACTCAAGTACAGTAATGAAGTATTTGTACTTTGTTATTTGACACCTCTGGGTGGGATACATCCTCCAACAGTCTCTTCTTATTAAATCCCCTTAAACATGTTTACATTTGGTTGCATTACAACTACAACATTTTTCATATTAGACTTAGTGCTGCCCTGAAAGGTCAAATATATTGTTTTAATGTGAAGTTTCCATCTTAGTTTTCTCACATGAAAGAATAATTTTATTTTTTTTATTTTTACATCTGATGGACTCATTTTCTTTTAGTACTTTTTGGTCTTTCAGTCAATTCATAAATGTTTTACATTTTATGCATAGTGTATTTTTTTACTCATTTGAATTTTTCCTTTATTTTTGTTTTTTAACACTCAAGGATGCATTAATAGGCATGTGTTTTATGCATTAATAAAGTTTTAATAAACATTCTTTAAATGCACCAACATGTATTTTCATGAGATTTCTGATAAATCAACTTGAACTTGTGCCAAATGACACCAACATGACTCATGGCTTTCCAATAAAGATCTGAGAAAGTTATGATTTGGACAGATTCAATCACTGCTGGTTAAAAGTCGTTTCCCTCGAGGGTCGTCTCCACTGAATATTTTAGAGAAAAACTATAAGTTAGGTTTTCTGCTGAGAGTTTAGCTCTCAGCCAGCTAACAAGGGAAAAACGTGACATTGGCTTAAAAGAATTGTGGAATAAAACCAGAATCTTGCAAACACTGAAAGGACTTTCTGGCAGATTAGTTTTGGTCAAAAGGTTTACAGCAGAACCCAACCATGTAAAAAAAGCAACAACAAAAAAAAAAATATATATATATATTTAAAAAGACATCAATGGTTTAAAATCAAACTTTATTCATTGCTGGGATCTCTTAAGAAGACGATGAAAAAAGACCAGAAAGGAGATCAAAGACATAAATAAAAAGTATGACAGGACAGAGGACAGTCTTACACACAGAGATCCCCCCCCATCAGCGGAGCCGTTTTCAGCCAGCAGAGACAGCAGCAGCTCCATCTTCAGGCAGTTTAACACCTGATTAGCTCAGCTTTAAATCCAGTTAGTTTTCAGCATTGTGTTCAAATACAACAAAAGCAACAATAAGCAAACATAAAACATTTTATATTCTGCTAAACTAACCCAGATAGAAAGAAAGAATTACTGTGAATAAACAGGTTAAAATAGGCAGCAATGCTTGAACTGCTCAGTAGTCACCATCTAATCCGAGGGAATGGCTTAAAGCATTGCTGACACCCTAAAACAAAACATGGCTGAGCTGTGAAACGAAAGTTTTTCACAATTGATTAAAGTCATGTGGTGCCTGGTGAAGAGGGGATGAGCTTTAAATGTCACATGGTGGGAGGTGTGAAGAAATAAAACTTATCCAATGTGTGAAAACAAAAAGTGCTTTCTGCTCAGAGACAAACTTCTGGTTTTCTGTTGCTTTCCTTTCGACAAACTTTGCTCTCTCCTTCACTCCTCTCTCTTGCTTACTTCCTCTACTCGTTCTTCTTCTCCTTTTGCTTGAGCAGCTTGTTGATCTCTCTCTTGGCCATGGCTGTGTACTTGGAGATGACGCCGTGCCTGTTCAGACCCGGCAGCAGCAAAAGAAAGCTCACTGCAGAGAAATCACAACCAAAGACATTCAATTTGTTACATTTTAAAACCCTCTTTAAAAATAATCAGTCTTGATTTAAACATTTCTAATTTACCTCCTGTAAACAGGATACTACGACAGAGTATTAGAGCCAGGCTAGAGATTTAAAAACTTTTTTTTTTTTCGAGATTTTTAAAAACATTTTTTTTCGAGAATACAGTGGTAACAGTACGAGAACAAAGTCATAACATAATGAGAATAAAGTGGTAACATTATGAGCATCAAGTTGTATTCTCCTAGAAAAAGCACTTTCTTCCCTAAAATGAGGAACGTCGAGCATCATGTGAAGTTATACAGGTGCTGGTCATAAAATTAGAATATCATGAAAAAGTAGATTGATTTCAGTAATTCCATTTAAAAAGTGAAACTTGTATATTATATTCATACATTACATACAAACTCATATATTTCAGATGTTTATTTTGTTTAATTTTGATGATTACAAATGACAACAAATGAAAATCTCAAATTCATCATATCAGAAAATTAGAATATTACTGAAGACCAATAAAAACAAAGGATTTATAGAAATGTTGGCCAACTGAAAAGTATGAACATGAAAAGTATGAGCATGTACAGCACTCAGTATTTAGTTGGGCCTCCTTTGGCCTGTATTACTGCAGCAATGCGGCGTGGCATGGAGTCGATCAGTCTGTGGCACTGCTCAGGTGTTATGATAGCCCAGGTTGCTCTAATAGTGGCTTTTAGCTCTTCTGAATTGTTGGGTCTGGTGTATTGCATCTTCTTCTTCACAATACCCCATAGATTTTCTATGGGGTTAAGGTCAGGAGAGTTTGCTGGCCAATTAAGAACAGGGATACCATGGTCCTTCAACCAGGTACTGGTAGCTTTGGCACTGTGTGCAGGTGCCAAGTCCTGTTGGAAAATGAAATCTGCATCTCCAAAAAGTTGGTCAGCTGCAGGAAGCATGAAGTGCTCTAAAACTTCCTGGTATGTGGCTGCGTTGACCCTGGACCTCAGAAAACACAATGGACCAACACCAGCAGATGACATGGCACCCCAAACCATCACTGACTGTGGAAACTTTACACTGGACTTCAAGCAACGTGGATGAAGTGCCTCTCTTCTTTTCCTCCAGACTCTGGGACCTTGATTTCCAAAGGAAATGCAAAATTTACTTTCATCAGAGAACATGACTTTGGACCACTCACCAGCAGTCCAGTCCTGTTTCTCTTTAGCCCAGGCAAGACGCTTCTGACGCTGTCTGTGGTTCAAGAGTGGCTTGACACAAGGAATGCGACAGCAGAAACCCATGTCTTTCATACGTCTGTGTGTGGTGGTTCTTGAAGCACTCACTCCAGCTGCAGTCCACTCTTTGTGAATCTCCCCCACATTTTTGAAGGGGTTTTGTTTCACAATCCTCTCCAGGGTGCGGTTATCTCTCTTGCTTGTACACTTTTTTCGACCACATCTTTTCCTTCCCTTCGCCTCTCTATTAATGTGCTTGGACACTGAGCTCTGTGAACAGCCAGCCTCTTTAGCGATGACCTTTTGTGTCTTGCCCTCCTTGTGCAAGGTGTCGATGGTCGTCTTTTGGACAACTGTCAAGTCAGCAGTCTTCCCCATGATTGTGTAGCCTATAGAACTAGACTGAAAGACCATTTAAAGGCTTTTGCAGGTGGTTTGAGTTAATTAGCTGATTAGAGTGTGGCACCAGGGGCCATCAATTTTGAACCTTTTCACAATATTCTAATTTTCTGATATGATGAATTTGAGATTTTCATTTGTTGTCATTTGTAATCATCAAAATTAAACAAAATAAACATCTGAAATATATGAGTTTGTATGTAATGTATGAATATAATATACAAGTTTCACTTTTTAAATGGAATTACTGAAATCAATCTACTTTTTCATGATATTCTAATTTTATGACCAGCACCTGTAGATCACCCAAAAGAAGGCAGACGACCAACAAGATTAAAACACCTCTGGACTCATGAGGAGTGCCTCATCTTTGATGTGCTGCACCAGCGTGGTGTTAATGTAGTCATCTGTGAGAGAACTGGTTTCCACTGCATCGGAATCTGATCCTTCTACATCTTTCTTTCCATTTTAACACATACCTGCCTTCTTTCCTCCTACATCTGGACTCACTGCAGATCATTTTATTTCCAGAGCTATAAATAATTCCTTAGTTTTTTTTTTTAATCACATTTAGGATTTGTTTTATGATGAAACCCACTAACTTAATGACAGAAACAACTCTAGTCATTCATGTTTCATGAAAGTGAATTTCCACATTCAGATGCTCAGCCTACCGCCGCACTGCAGTCAGAACCAGATTTCAAAATAAACACCTAACTGCTGCACTCATGTATTTGAAAATCTGAAAGAGCGTTTCCGTTCAGAATGTAGCAGTAAACTGACATCCAAGAGGGGAAAGGGAGTCGTTGGAGGGGCGGGAGTCTGGGAGTCTATCCAATATAACAGGAGAACCACTGCAAAAACCAACATGCCTGAACTTATGGAGCTGATGGCTGCACCCTCAGAGACGCCATGCTTTCCTGAAAGGCGTGTTCGCCTTTCAGGAAAGCATGTTGATTCATAGCGGTTTAAGCTGCAGTTCTGAGTCACAGAAGCCTGGCAGGTAATAAGATGGAGGAACGATTATTTTCTACAAAGTAACAGAAAACGCTGTAAGAAAAGCCTGACAAAATAAGCTTTTTACATCAGTCGATATTGATCATTATTGATTAGTGTTTTAGTTTCCTGTTTGAAATAAGGAGCAGCGGATAAACGTCAGATATTTAAATATAAGCCTAACCTAATTTAAATGTAACCCTTAGCTTTGCTACCTACCTCGCTAAGCTTAACTGTGGAGGTTGAGGGGCTAAATCCTTTCCTCTGACTTCAAATAAAATTTATTTCTGGATGGAATTTGTTGGAATTATGTGAAGTTTTAGCTGACGAATTTTATATAATGACATTGATCAAGTTTCAGATACAGATTTATTGGTCAGCTTTAGGTCCTCCAAAGTCTGTCAGATTTTTTAAAAGGCATGAAAGTCACATCTCAGACCGGAAATTAAAAAATTGATCAAGAAGCCTTCAAAGTTTGAGAAGAGTGTAGACTGACGGAATGGGGACAGAAACAGCCTTACCGATTAGGTAGGTGAGGAGCAGGTTGTGGACCTGCTGTCCGATCCAGGCCACTGCCAGCAGGCCGCTGATCACTGAGGCAAAGTACTGCAGGGAGTAGAAAGGACACATTACACTAAAACCAATCAAATCAATTCAGTTTTAAATCCAATTGTGTTTATTTCTGTAGCGCCAATTTACACGTAATCTCGAGGCACTTTACAGTTCACCAAATCATCCAGTCAAATTGACTCAAAAGTGTTCTATCCAAGGAAAACCAGTTTTCCTCATTGACTCGAATGTAATCCCTCACACCAATCATGCTTGTAGCGAAAGTGGAGAGGAAAAACTCCCTTTGAACAGGAAGAAACCTCCAGCAGAACCAGGCTCAGTGTGAGCGGCCATCTGCTGAGGCCCACTGGGGTTCAAGGAGACAGAAGCAGACATAGAAAAAGAAGCATAGATACAAAAAGCAGCTGTAAAAGGCGGCCCCATTCAGGAAACCCATCAAAAAGGTTCAACAATAGTCTGAAAGTGATGGTAGAGGTTAAAGTTAAAGGTCCCTCATCATGCAAAAACTTACTTTGGACTTAAGTCCAAATTATAACAAAGTCCATAACTTGGTTATAATTCTAATATTTCATCAAAATCATCTCAAACTTGTATTTCATAGATGTCTAAATGATCCTCGGGAGAGATTCTGCTCTCTGAGGAAAAGCTCGTTCCTGTCCCTGAAAACCAGTGGACGTAACCTTCTTTTTAGCTGTTTCAGTGGTTAAAATTGTTTTTTTTTGCGGCAAAGAAAGGTTTAGGACTTTTTAGCCTTCTGAAAAAAGGGTCTGATCACCAGAAGCTGTGTGATAACATGCTGCAGTCGCTCCAGGGGGGACAGCTTTAAATGGGTGACTCCCTCACAGGGAAAGGTGGCGTCACAGTGAAGGCACGTTGGAAAACTACCAATATTTTATAACAAATGAATACTCCATAGTGCTAAAGGTAACATTTCATCAAATATATGCCAATAGTTGAATTTAGAAGGGTTAAAAAAGCATGGCCTTTAATTAACCCAGTTCCTGCAGCGTGTAACCCAGTTAGAGCTCTGTTAAGTAGAGCAGCTGAGCCCAGTCAGCTGATATTTTTATCTGAAACCCAGAAAAAGATCCCCATTGTGCTGCAGAAGTGCATAAAGCTCAGGGTGAAAACTGTGAGTTTGGGGTTACATATGGAAGTAGAAAACAAAAACATACCACTTTAGGCTTCTCCTCTTTCAGAGAGCAGAGACGCTTCCACCAGCCGACGACCCGACGCTCAGTCTTCACCAGGTTACTGCAGATCTCATGGAAACGCTGCTGCTGCTCGGTGGTCCTGAAGACAAACGGGGGAAAAGGTGGAGGAACCTAAATCATCAGATTCCTAAAAGAAGTTTAAAACCAAACATAATGAACTTTGTTTCCACAAACTGATATAAAGATGTAGACTGACTCAGTATATAAACGCCCAGTTTGATTTAACAAGGGATTTTCTTAAATGAGAAAACAGATGAACTTTTCATGTAAGAAATGAGTCAAACCCAAAACAAAAATCAGACAGTTTGTGTTGACCTGACATTAAGTTCCCATCTCACAGCTCTAAGGTCAGAGAGAAAAGCTCAGCCGGGTGATGAAGAGCTCTTTATTTTTGCTTAGCCATCTGTGCTATTTCAGTTCTTGTAAATGAGCCCAGAGGAACCGTGACGGACGGCTCCGTTTTCCCACCAGTGCTCCATGCACTCTGAGCAAGTAAGATGCGACTCCGAGCTTGATTTATTTCAGTAGTTCAATTTGAAAAGTGAAAACCACAAGTTCACCTCAGAGTAAAAGATCAGAAGCCTTTGATTCTGACTAATAGAATCTGGTTCTCAGAAATGTTGATTCTGAGAGAATTGGTTTTATGAAGTGCTGACCCGACAGTTCTCCAACAAAAAGGTCATTGGTCAAGAAGCTCGCTATTCAGACACTGCTGTGTCCAATTGTTCTGATAGAAAGTTTAGTGAAGTGGGAAAAAACATGGCAGAACAGTTATCAGAAAGGATGGATAACAGCTGAAGCATCCAAGTCACGGATTACAACTGTTCTATTCATCATGTTTAACCACACAGTTGGTCAAGGAGGAAAAACAACGTGACTGTTGCTCAGTCCAAAGTCATCTTTTTACAAAAGAAAAAAAATCATTTGAAATCTTATTTTTAAAAATAAGGCAGGGGGTCTGTTGGAAGAGGGACGATACAGAATTCATTCTAGTGTTGAGTTTTATCAAGACTACAGCCAACACAAACATTTAAAGATTGAAGCTGCAACTAATGATTATTTTGCAAAACAATTAATCTGTAAATAATCTGTTGCATTGTATGACAACTCTTAGAAGAAGCACTTTCTTCCCTAAAATGAGGAACGTCGAGCATCATGTGAAGTTATATAATCTGCAAAGATTCCTTACAGAAGATTTTTTACTAAATTAAACCAGGCGAAACTCAAATTTTTCCACTTGAGGAATTTTGGATAGAGCATATTAACATAATTTGTTTTTATCTTAAATGTTTATATTGTTTTTTTTTTTTTTTTTATCCTTTTATAATTCCTGCTAGAGATGTCCCGATCCAGGTTTTTGCACTTCCGATCCGATCCCGATATTGTTTTTGGACTTCCGATCCGATACCGATACTGGGCGATACCAGCCTATCCGAGCATGTATTTAAGTTTAAGTTAAAGTATTTAGCCTTAGTTGTAAGACTCATGTTGAAAAGGGTTTTAGTACTCTTGATAACATCTAGCCAGCTGAATTAGGTGAGATTGAATAAAACACAATGCTTGGTAACAACAAACTTACCTGTTTATTAAGAGATAAACACAAACTGGACAAAATTACGAATAGCAATCTAATATTGCACAGTGAACAGTAAAACCGTAAACAATTAAAGGTGCAAGTATTACTGTAAGTTTTAATAAAAATGCAAAACAGGGAAACACTGGCGCAAAATAGTGGAATGGATCGTTTCAATCGGCGAAACTGGAAAATACGGACCGGATTTTTTTTTTTAAACTGGATCGGCAGTCTGGATCGGCATTTTACATGCTTTGCCGATACGCATTTTTTTGCCAATATCGGCGTCCCGATCCGATACGTGGATCGGATCGGGACAAGCCTAATTCCTGCTCCAAGTGGGTCACGGTCAGCTACAGGCATGTTTTAGAGTCTCTATACCCCAGTTAACGATTATTGATTTTTAAATTAGTTGATGTTTTTTTAAACAATCGATTAATCCCATTAATTGTTTTAGACCTAACCAAGAGCAGTTCATGTTTCCCTCCACTAAAAAAGATCCATGTAAAAACTGATTAAATTTTCCCAGTATAACTTGGTCCCAGTCTACAGTATCAAAAGCTGCTTTTATTAAAATGGTGTCACTGTGCTCAGCAGACCAACTAGCAGGTCTGACCAGAACCTCACTGAGAATCTAAGACGTAAAGCAAAACGTCAGTCATTTCAATGGACGTCTGCATTTTATTGCCCCACCACTGAAACAAACACCATCATTAGAGAACATTCTATTCAGAAATGTATTACTTTGAGCATTTAGAGGATAGATTACAGCTGAACTCATTCTAAGGAACAATTTTATTCTGTATTAGGTTCCTGATAAGGGACCACATGTCTGCTGCTGCAGGTCACGCTCTGCTGATGGAGGGCTAAATATCAACAGGCTAGAGACGACAGCTGAAGGATGAATGTCCAGGAGATTGAAACTCTATCCTCTCTTGGGTGACTTGGTTTTCATCCTTTAATGCACACACAGCTAAACGGCAGCTCAGTACCAACAGTACCGACAAGCAGAGATGCTGTACAGGGCTGATTTAATGTGAAAATATTAAATAGAGATAAACTGATCAAATACCTGGATCGGATATCAGCTGATATCGGCTAATTAGCTGGATCAGATATTGGTTTGATATTTGATGGAGATCCAATCCAGTGCACTTTACATGGAACTGTTATTTCATTTTGATGCTTATTTGTTACTAAATAATATAAAGTACACATACATCTGTGTAATTTGTTACAGTTTTTTAACAGTGTTTATGTTAAGGCTAAAGCCTACACTCACATGGCAAGATGTACGGTTTATTCATTCGCAGTCGGATCGGATTTTATCGGCTGATATGCTCAGCCCAGGTATTGGACTGGAAAAAACTGGATCAGTGCACCCCTATTAAATACGGCAGACATTCCTACTGCAACTCTTCCCTTCTGTCGTAGTTTATTTGGTCATCAGTCCAACTTAGCGGGTGAAAATTAACAGTAAACATTTTAGTCTTCCTCGAACAGTGGGCCACTTCAACCCTAAAAAGGGAATCTTAGAAATTCTTTTACAAACTATAGAGAACACCTAACCTTTACTCAAAGAAATCCCTGCTGATCCTTCAAGCTCTTACCACTTATTGGAGCCAAACACTTTTAAAGCGAGGGTGGGTACAAAGTAATCAGCCAGGCAGACTAGCATGACGGTGCAGGAGACTCCAGTCAGCACGGAGGGGTCCAGGTAGTAAATCAGCCTGAGGAGCAAACAGGTAGTGATTAACAGGAATATCAGCACACCCTGAAAAGGCATAAATGGAACCAGTGCATCAGTTTAACATCAATGCAACTCAAAAGAAAACTGAAAGCGAGCCAACAATAGGCAGACATACCGCTGCCTGTTATCAGATAGACTTTCCCCCCTTATTCTTTTACCCTTTCCGGATTAGCATTCCAATACACACTTTCTGCATGGTGAAAAAAAATGAACATTTGCAACCTAAAGGGCCAGAATGTGTCTTAGTCTTGTTAAATTGTCATGTAACCAAAACTAGTTATAACCACTTGCATTTGAAACCTGACAGTTTAACTAAACACTAAATGTTCAGTTGTTTTAATTGTTCTTAGATTGATTATTGGTAAAGTGTTGCTTATGACAGGGAAAAATTGTCATAACTTGAAAATGTTTTAATTTCTTTCAACATCCTCATAGCGACTAAGAAACCACAAGTAATGACTGAAAAAGAGAACTAGTCAGCAGGAATGTCTGCAGAGCACACGGACTAACTGAAAGCCAATAAAGAAAAAACAATCAACCGGAGTTCTGAAAACCCCAAAAACAGGAGAAATAAAGATTTTCTCTATGGAGCCAACTGTGCCAGACACGTTTTTATGACAGAGCTACAGCTGCTCAGGGATCACTCTGAAGTTTACCGCTTAGCTCTGCAGTTATAGAGGAAGAGATAGACCGGTACATCGGCCAGCCAAAATGTAGGTTCTCTTTTCTTTTTTTACGCTTTACCCGATACGTACATTTATTAACTGATTCATTAGCACATTCAGCAGCTGTATCTAAAGATCGCTTATGGCACACGCGTTTGCAGCCCAGTTTTTTCTTGGTGCTTTCTTTGATTTTTTTTAAGGTTTCCTTTTTTTTAATTAACACTTCTGCATTTGACTTGGGGCTGTAACAAACAATTATTTTACTGATAGATTATTCTATAGATTATTCTCACGATTTAAAAAAAAATAAAAAAAAATCCTTCTGCAGATTGTTTACTTATTGCTAAGGCTTCATATATGAATATCTGGAATACATAAATAATAAAATAAAAGATGGCTCTGTAGTGAAAATGGCCAGACAGAACATTTGCCTGAAAGGATTTTCACTGGAAAAACAATCTAGAAATAAGTGAAAATTCCTTAAATTAAGTGCATTTACCCTTAATTTGAGTAGGTAAATTAGATAGTTTGCCAATGGAATGAGTATTTTTACTCTTAAAATAAGATAATTAGATAACATGCACTTGAAATAAGACAATGCAATTGTCTTTTCTTATTTTAAGTGTAGATTGCCTTGTTCCATTGACAAAATGTCTCTCTTACCTCCTTAATCCAAGAACAATTGCACTTATTTTAAGAAAAAAAACGACTTATCTAGATTTAGATTTTTTTCCAGTGCAAATGGACGTCCTCCAATCAGTCAAAATATCGTTACAGCGCTACTTACGTTGATGTCAAAATAATCAGCATTGGCCTTAAAAAATAGCTATTAAGGTTAAAAGAAGGTGATGGAAACAGAAAAAATATCTCAACTTTACAAAGTAACAACCTCCTCTATAGCTAAATGAACATCATGCCTTAAATTCCAACTAAACATGTAGATATTAAAGACTTCTTAAAAATATAGTATCTAAATATCAGACATGTTCTATTAAATGTTAAACATGTGAAACCGTCTATCCGCTGGACTCACAGGAAGATCAAAGTGGAGGCACCAATCAGGGCTCCAGGGAACCAGAGCTGCTCCCAGCGCAGGACCCGATCTCCGGCTAGGATCACTTCCCTCCAACCCTGCAGTTGCTCTTCCAGCTGGGCCGTTTCCTGAGCCTAAATACAAACATTAAAACATTTTTACTTTCATTTAACCCACATATTATAAATACACACTTTTAAATAACATGACCTAACTTAAAAACAAGCGATGCAGATAGAAGATGCAATATCCACTAGGAGAAAAAAAAATTAATCGGATAGATTACAAAAATAACTGTTGTGGGTTTAGGTCATGGTAGTTCGCAAAGCAATCAAGCATAGTAATACAATGCTGATTAAAGCAGGAGGTGTTTGCAGGTACATAGTTACAGCTGAAGCTAATTTCCATCAAACATCTATGTGGGCTTTCTACATAGCTCTAACCTGAAGCTTTGGAAATGTCTGTTAAACTACTGGAAAGGTTTGGCTCCATGTCGTTTTATTCCTGTTGCACTTTCTACCCCACTTTTCCCTTCCACTCAGCTTTGCAGGGCTTTCACAACCATTTCCTCAGCAATGACCTTTTGCCTTGTGGAAGGCATCAGTGGTTTTCTACAAGCCAAGAGTCACGGCAACAATCATCCCCAAATGTAATGTTTTTTTTTTTTTTTGTGGTGATGCAATATTAAAAACAGACCTTTGGTCCTTATAGCTGTAAGCCAAAACAATCAGATAAAAACTAAATATTTGAAATGCATCACTGCATAAAATGACCAGACATGTTTTTTTTTCCAAATTTGTAAAGAGACTTGGTGAATAATATAATTTAAAATTACCGTAGTTGTCAAACGCATTCTGAGACCACATCTAAATCCAGAGTTTCTAACAAGCTACTAATCAATTTGTAAACGATTCTTTATCAGCTGCTTTCAGTTGTTAAAAGACAACATTTGAAAACATTCAGCCATTTTCATCATAAAAGCAAGACAAACAGCCCTATTCGGGGTTACATGATCTTAGCAGTTTAGATTGCAAAGAAGTTCCTATTTCTGAGGCCTCTAACCCATAGGGACTAGTCCTTTCATTTCTGCATTTGCTGTCCTTGCACTGACTCATTGGAAGAAGGGTCTTATAGGTTTGTTGATGGAACACAGTTCAGCTTCCTGAATATTAGCAATCGGATGCAATCAAGTTTCATTTTGACCCAACAGTTAAACAGATACGCCAATTTTTGCCCGAATGAGAACTGGAGCAAGACGGCACAAGTTTCTTGGCAAAAAATACTCCAAAAAACTGTGTAATGGAAAGCCAGGGATTGTGTTGGAAAAACGGTGTTTGCATTTGAGGGGTTTAATCATTTCCATCTAAAAAAGAAAACCTTAGAAAAACTGATCGGGTGAACTCTTGTTACAGAACGTGCAGTGGCGGTTCTAGACCAAATCTACCAGGGGGCCATCGTGTTTCATGGGGGCAGAGAAAAGCATAAAAAATAACAATAAAATCAGGGCTAGGGATTCAAATATATTGAGAGATGCATGAAGTGAAATTTCTATTCAATTAGGTTTAATTAAAATTATGTGTCTTATTAGGTCAATATACATTCAGAATTTAGGAATTTTACATATTTTTTTACTTAATGTATGTAAAATTACCGTTTTCTATAAACTCTTAATTAAAATGGAAGAAAAAAAAATTATGAATTCAGCTGTAAAAATTAGAGCTATTTGTTTAAAAAAAAAACATTTAGCAGATGCAAACTGGGATCTTATCTCAATCCCACTGAAGCCATCATCTTATTATTTTTAAAATAATTAGTAAAACAGATTTTATAAGGGGAAAAAAAGTAATAGATCCAAATCAGCTATCAGTAACTATGAATGTTCCAGCGCAGATCATCATTAGAATTTCTTTGAGTATTATGTCTTCAGTACAGGGGCCAGGACATAATCTACAGGGGCACTGGCCCCCGTTGGCCCCTGTCTAGAACCGGCCATACGTGGTGTGTGTATTTGTGATAAAAATGGGCTGGAGAGCTGATTATTAGTCTAAAGTTGTGTTCTTGGGTGTGACGCCCTTAAGGGATAACTAAGCAACGATTAAAAAAACACAACAATACATCAAACTAAAACAAAAAGCCTTCACATTTCGAAATCGAACTATAGAAAAGTAAACCTGTAAAACTGAACCAACTCGATATGAATGGTATCAGTAAACTGTGAGTCAGTTTGGTTAGCGAGAGGATGTCTGCTGCTGAAGATAAACCCATCAAGCTGCTGTTAAAAACCACCACAGTACTGCGGCTGATTGCGATAATGATCTAGGCTTATCCTCAAAGAGTCACTGAAAATAAAACACTGTCACAATTTAAGCCAGTTGAAAAAACCTAAGATCAGCTTCCTAAGCGCGAGAACATGATACGCTAGTAGCGGCTAACTGCTAATGCTGTCAGATACAAGAGCCGATTAAAGATAAAGAAAGGAAGCATACTTACTAGAACATTTGCGCTATTGTTGTCGCTTTCAGCCATTGTCACTAAAGTGAGGCGTTCGCGTTTGGGAAGTGAACTTTTTTTAGGTTCTTTTCGAAGGAAACGACCAGCAAGCCCGGGGATTACAACACCCTCCACCTGCTGCAACAGCGTCTCTAACGGTCGAACTGACGCAGAAAAGCTTTATTTGACTGCGTCACACCCTCTTCCCCTTTGCATCATGGGAAATGGTGTTTTATATGTTCGAAAAGGATCAGTTCAATCTCAGCACGTTTTGATCATACAAGGTGAAATAGTACATTATTTAAAATGGGAAAACATCCAACAGGAAATTGTGTATTTTGTTTTCAAGAAGAGACAGTAAAACATGTTTTGTTAGACTGTTCTAAATATTCTGTTGAGAGGAGGGAATTAGTTGTCGATTACAAGAAAATAGATAGATACAAGATATTTTGGATAAACTTTCTACTTCTAAATGTTTATTTATTTTTTTATTTAATGAATTACCTTAAGAAAACGAAATTGAAAGAATATAAGATTTGTTAACTTAATTATTATAATTTTATTATTTTTTGTTTTTTTGTTTTGTGGGAGAATTTATACATAGCATCCCGATCCACATTCCATTCCAGTAGATGGCAGTAATGCACTTCAACGAGTTGTTTGCCAACCACCATGAAAAAAAGAAGAAGAAATTAAAATCTGTGATCAGAAAGCATCAGTTTTTTTTACGTTACTTCGTCTACAACCATAGTCCATGTACGTATAAAACGCCTTTTTCGACATTGTTCTATATTTTTGCCTCAAAATCAAGATAAATACTTTTTTATGACATGTATTATAGATTAATTATTATTATTACATGTATAATGTAGGATTAGGGCAACTGAACAAATAAATAAAGTGAACTGATTTTTAAATTTTATTTCAGTTTAATATGGGAAAACAAGTCAGAATTCTAAGATGAAAGTCAGAATTCTGGGAAAAAAAACTGAAAAAACAAAAACAAAAAACAGTTAACTTTTTTTTCTCCAGTGGCCCTATTCCTCTTTCGTAATAATAAGAATACATTCATATGAATTTTCCGTCTGTGTGAAGATATACAATGGGAATACAATTAACTGGCAAGCTCTTGAATCTAATCTATTAACTTTATGTTCCTTCTGGAAACGTGAAGCTGCAGAAAGATGTAAAAGAAATGATGAACACATCCATTCTTCTAACTGGGCTTATTTTCAGTATGTTCTATCAAGTTTGAATGTGTCAAAATTTGTTTGCTGAATCATTTTTTTTCTTCTTTTTAAACTACAAAATAAAATAAAAAAATGTATTTAAAAAATTCCCTGCTGGGTTGACACAAGAAGTGTTTGAGGCTCGGTGGATGGTCGTTTGGTGCATGGCGCGTGTTTTGAAGCTGCTTATGGAGAAATGTCTTGGGCCGTGAGTAGTGAGGAAACAGGAAGCGATTCTTGTGGGATGGAAGAGGGAAATAGTGACAATGAAGGTTGGAAAATAGCAACATCAAAAAATGAGAAAAAGCGGAAAAAACAGAGATCAGTTCAAGGGGAATCTAGTTCAGAACAATCCAGTGATGATCATTCCATACATTCCACAGCACAACAAAATGAATTCAAAGTCATATTCAAAGTCGTTAATCAGGCAGACTCTTTTACAAATTGGAATCCGGTTCACTTAACAAAAACCATCAATAAACTTGTCGGAGAAGTCAAAGGTGCCAGAATTCTGTACAGTGGAGACCTGCTAATTAACTGCAGAGACAGCGCCCAGCAAGGCAAAGCAATACGTATCAACAAAATTGACGGGATAAGAGTTCAGTGCAGCCTAATGGAGAACAAAAAGATCAGCAGGGGAGTCATTGGAGGAGTTCCTCTAAAAATTTCTGAAAAAGAGATTCTGGAAAACATAAGCGGTGCAAAAGTAAAAGAAGTAAAACGGTTAAAAACAACAAGAAACGGAGAAAGATCTGACAGTTTATCTGTGCTAATTAAATTCGAAGAAGAGCAATTACCAAGCAAAGTATTCATCGGTTACATAAGCTATAATGTCAAAATCTACAATCCTCCACCATTGAGATGTTTCAAATGCCAAAAATTCGGTCACGTTGCAGCAGTTTGTAAAGGGAAACAGAGGTGTGGAAGGTGTGCAGGAGAACATGAGTACGGAAAATGTGGAAAAGAAGCTAAAATAAAATGCTGTAATTGTGGTGGAGAACATACTGCTGCCTATCGCGGCTGTGAAGCAAGCAAAAGGTCTGAGGAAATTAAAAAAATGAAATTTGAGCTCGGAATAACCTACGCTGAAGCTGCAAAAAGGATCCCATCTCAGTCAGAAAAACCCAAACCTACAGTTCAACACACAGCAAATTCCAAACCTCTAGAGAAATCTCCAAAAATTAATGAAGACTCACTTATTGTTAAAAAGACAAATTTTGTTCTTTTCATGGTAGAAGTAATTAATTGTACTGCACAGACAACAAAAAAAACGGAAAAAATCAAAATAATAGTGAAAGCTGCAGAAAAATATCTGGACATTAAAGATTTGAACTGGGAGATGGTTGGAAGTATGATGGGAGGACCGATGGGACCATCAGAAACTGGCAGAGTTAAGATGACCTAGAGTAAATTAAAATTATATGGGCAAATGTGATTTAGTATTATGTTGGTTTAAGTTACACAGGTTTTTTTTTTTTTTTTTTTTTTTTTTTTTTTTTTTTTTTTTTTTTTTTTTTTTTTTTGGGGGGGGGGTGAATCGTTTCCTGTTATCTTGCTTTACTCCATATCAGTTGGTGGCGGTAATGCACAATTCACAAGTCTGCCAACCGCCATAAAATCCCATAAGAAGAAGAAGAAGAAAAAATTCCCTCCGCACCTGAACGCCGCAGTTTGAACGCGCAATCTTACGTCTGACGTAAGCAGGTTTCATCGTGTAGATGCAAAGCGGAGCTGTTAGCTGAAGCTAGCAGCGGTTTCTTTAATTTTTCAACACTTTTGAAGAAACGGTTGTTGTTGAGTCATTTTTTGGGGTTCGTTTGTACGAGAAGTAATCAAATATCTGACAGTAAACCAACCCGTTTTATTCGTTCTCCTGGAGAAAGAGCGCTGGTACGTAATGATTACGTTAGCTAGCTTAGGTGGTAATAATAGTTTCTAGGGCCTGTTTCTTAATTTACCAAAATCCAGGTTAAACGTAAACGTCTGTTGGCTGTTTAGATAATTGTTCGACAAGGATGATAAATATGAGTTTAAGGTCAATTTCGTTTTGAGTGAGATAACTTTTATCAACGTTATTCACTAAAACCAACTCCGACAGGCCTGATTTGTCGCACGTGTTAAAGAGCTACAAATAGCTCTGTTTTTCTGACATAAATTTGAATTAGTGGTTAGATTGTCCGTTGGGAACAATAAGATGGAATGAAATGTCATTAGATGCTTGAAATGTTAAGGACCACACCACACAAAGGAAACCGTCAAACAAAATGTCTCCCGGAGTTATTGGCACCTGGGTTGGTGGAGATGTCGTTTCACTCTTTTATTAGTTCTGAACCTTAATCAGCAAAAGTCTTTGAACTAAAGTTTATGATGGAAGGGTGGGGAAGGTTTTCTATGGATACTGTGTACGGTGTATCGCATAGCTTTGTGTTGAGGACATTATTTGTCAAAATGCTTGATTTCTTCTTGATGTTTGCCGTTTAAAAAATAGCCCTTGTGAGAATTTATGTGACTTTTGTATTGTGTGTATTTTGAATAAGTAGAAATTTATTTGAATAAATCAAAGTATGTTGAGTCCAAATACAAACAAATGGCGTGAAGACGGGTTGTAAAGGAATAAAACTTCCTGGGTTTGGCAAAAACTTGAGCAGCAACATTTTCAAATGGGAAATAAAAGCTATTAAATCTGAAAGTTACACAATGGGTTATACGATAATCTAAAACCATGCATTGTTAGTCCTGGAGGTATTATTACATAGGTATATTTGTCGTATTTTTTAAAGATATTTGGATTAATCAAAAAACTAAATAATAAAACTAGCATCTCCTAATTGCAATGACCATAAGTTTTTTTAAGTCTCCATTAGTGTTAACCTTTGGCAACAAGTCTCATAATCTTTTAATTTACTAAACATGTTAGTTTAAATTTAAAGATTAATTCCATGGAGAAAAAGGGAAATGGTAATTTTGGTGTTAACTGTATGCTGATGGTGAATTAATGTGACCAAAACTTTATTATAAACTTTATTTACTGAAATAAAATTTTGTAGGCGTTTCAGTTAAACATTCAACAGATGACATTTGATTAATATTTTCATTGCCCCTTTTGTTCGGTCTAAAAAAAGATCACATGGATCACAGCTTTTAAAACTGTGACAAAGACTTTTCAACATTCAAATGAAAAATGGTTTATTTTTTAAAGTAGAGATTAGAAGGGATGCATTTCTTACTAGAAAGATTTTTTTTTTTTTTTATGGAAATCAGGCCTTGACCATGTTAAGTATTGATCTTGTGTATTAGACCAATTAATTTTCATTATACAGATACCTGAAATCATTAGCAATATGCCATCGGGTTGATTTTTTTCCTTGTTTTAAAGTCGTCAAATTTTACTTCTGGTTTTAATGGTAAGCTGTAACTTTGTTGTTAACTGTAATTTTTAAAAACAAAGAAGGAACAAATGTTGTTTTAAATTTCTTATAAGAAACTCCGCAAACTGAAACCTGCAATAGCAAAAGAAACGTTTGAGGGTCTTGCGCCTCAGAATTTGAAGGAAAAAAAAGTTTGCTTTTGACTTAATTACAGTGACATTCCTGTTCATAGACTAAAATAGATTTGCATTGACGTTCTTACTTGACTGGAATATAATAAATAAGAGCTTGACATAGAATACATTTCTAATGGGTTGAGACCAGTTAGTTTTGATGAACTATGATAGAACTTAAATAAAACCAAATGTCTTCTTGTTGTTTATGTATGTTCTTAATTGAAATCATGGAACCACATCTGATAATAGCAGATTTGATGTAAAAACAATACATAACTGGTTAACATTTTTTCTTTTTTGTTACATTTTTCTTTCTCCATTTAAATCCAGAGCCATGTACAATGGTATTGGCCTGACAACTCCCCGGGGCAGCGGCACCAATGGCTACGTGCAGCGCAACCTGTCGAGCCTGCGGGTCAAGAGGCCACGAGATGAGCGTGGAGGCGAGCGGGATGAGAAGGACCGTGAGCGACTGGAGAGTCAGCTCAATCGGCAGCCCAACGCCGACATCCTGGAGCACCAGCGCAAGAGACAGCTGGAGGTCAAATGTGCCGAACTGCAGGACATGATGGAGGAGCAAGGGTAAAAGATAAAACAGAAAAGCTTTCACCCACAATGAACATATCCTGTTTTAACACCTTTCATTGATTTCATGTTCAATGGGGAGTAAATTCAGATTTGTGTATCTTCTGCTGTTCAGATATTCTGCTGAGGAGATTGAGGAGAAGGTGAACAGTTTCCGCATGATGCTGAAGGAGAAGGAGGAACCGTCTCCTGCCGCTGCTCAGAAACCGACGTAAGTATGACACTATTTATGTACACAACCTTTATTTATGTAGTCTCCCTGTAAAAAAGGAAAATAATAATACTAAAAATAATAATGTTGGCTTGGATTCATGTTAAAGCCATGTCGTACAAAGTACTTTTTAACTTTTTAAACTTTTTAAACAGCATCAGCGACCAGAGGTTGCGTGCAACAGGACTGTTTTGTTCACTTGCAGTCAGTTTCTGTGAATGAACTGGGTCAGTTTCTGCAGGGATGTGTTTTCATGTATAATATTGTCATTATGTATAGAAATATGCAAGAAAGATAAACAGTTTCAGTAGGTTTTCCTCCTTTAATGTGATCCAGAATTCTGATGACTCTATTAAGAACGTATTTAAATCTCTTAGAGCAGGGGTCTACAACCCAAACTGTTTAAAGAGCCATTTTGGACCAAAACATTTCACATACCTGCATCAGAGCGCTACCTGTTTGATCTGTGGACGGTTTTTTCATGCTTGAAACAGAAGTTCTGCAATCGTATTCTTTCTCTCTCTCACACACAACTTTGTGATCAGCGGCATATTTTTAACTTCCCTGGAAATGCCTTTACAAATTACAATTTTTATTATTTTTACAAAATTTTGTGCCAAAGGAAAAATGCAGACAATCCTTCCGCATTGATAATGAAAGCAAATAATTTGGTCCATTCTTCTAGGAATCCTCTGTTCTCATCGGTTACCTTCCTTTTTTTTTCGCTTTGAGATCCATGGCCCAGGACACGCCTGTTGTTTTCTTTACCTGGTACCGTGCCATGCTGGGTCATGTTGCAGGCTTTCACCACTGATCTCTATGGCAATGACACACATTTTTGTTGAAATAAATGTTTACATATATTGTTTAAATGTATTTATAATCCAAATGTTTACAGCATTGGAAAACACAACGAATGTCTGTTTGACCTCCTGCACACCATATTAAAATAAATCAAAAAATTAATTTTTTAAAGACCTCCAGGGAGCCGCAATTAGGGCGCTAAAGAGCCACAGGGACTGAATGGTTTACTGACATATAAGATTAAAGTGTGTACATTGATAAATCCAGATTATTTTAGAGTTTCATTTATTGTTTACTCCCTAACAGACTTTTTATTATGTTGGAAGTATTAATTTAGAAAATTCAAAACTTTTTGTCTTGGTCTCGTTTGTTTTTAATAAAAGTTCCAGTGTTTAAACAGTGATGTGTAGATCAAAATTAAATTAGATTGCAATTTTTTTTGTCTCAGGCAGAGGGACGCCGAACCTTATTTGCTCATCAATCTATTTTGTCCCATTTCAGTGTGACAGAGACGCACGCCCTAGCTGCAGCCAACCAGCAGAAGAACGACCGTCTTCGTGCTGCCTTTGGTATTTCCAGCGATTACGTGGATGGCTCGTCTTTCCACGCCGACCGCAAGGAGAAGGAGAAGGAAAAGAGAGAGCAGGAACGTCTGGAGAGGGAACGGCAGCAGCAGCAGAAATATACGTGAGCAAGACCTATGGATCTTAACTGCTAAACGGGTCCCCCATTTTTACCACCGGGTTATAATGTCTCTGTGTTCGGCAGCTTGGTGGAAGTTTCTGATGACTCCGATTCTCCTCCAAAGAAGCGCAGTCGGAAGAAGAAAAAGAAAAACAAGAACAGAGACAGGTGAGTTAATAACACTGATTTAATAAAAGGGAATGGATACTTATGAAGGGGCCATCTGACATCGTTTGGATTGATTTTAAAGCAGCTCAGACAGTTCGTCCCCATCTCCTCGCAAAGAGAAGAAGAAATCCAAAAAGAAGAAAAAGAAACGGTAATCCTTTACCACATTTCCTGTATAGATTTTATATTTCTCCTGCTGTACGTAATTATCTGGCGATACTTAATCTGACTCTCTTTGTTCCAGGGAGGTATCTGAAGACGAAGATGACAGGTTTGTGTTTTTGAGCTAATAAACATCTATTATATCAATTATGTTCATCGGGTTTATCTTTGAATTTGTGCTTAATGTTCCATCCTTTGAATTTTAGTTCCTCGGATGAGAAGCAGAAAGTCTCAAAGAAGAAAAGAAAAAACAGTGGAAGTTCTAGTTCTGCGAAAGCCAAAACTGGGCGAGGCAGAAGCGTCTCCTCTAGCTCAGATCGGAGGTAATCTCAAATATCTTCAGGACCACATCTTGGCGCGAGACACTTTAAAACAATATCACTTTTGTTATTACATCGAAGGCTCTTGATAATGAAAAGTTTGTTTTAGTTGACACACATTTAGCATAATTTTTTTCTCCATCTAAAAGTTTTCATTAAAAAGCATTTTATTTACTCAGGAAGTTTGAAAAGGGAAAGTCTTATAGATTAATTACATATTACATTATTCCTTTTTATAGTCATAAAAAGAAAATTTACATTAAATAAGAGCAGTAAAAAATTATCTGAGAATAATCATTACAGTTAGCAAAAAAAGGCTTAAATCGATCGATGTTTTCTAAGTGTTGTAATTAATCAAGAGGCACCTCTGTTGATAAAGAGCATCCTGAAATATAAGAATGTCTGACTTTTCTACAGACAAGACGATAAACTACCCAAATAGTAGATAAATATTGTTGAATATGTGTATATAAAATATATTTATATTTTTTTTAACTCTTAGCAGCAGTCAGTCTCCACCATCAAGAGGTCATCTAAAAGACCAAGCTGCAAAAAATGCTGAACGTAGGAAGGAGAGGTCACCAGTCAGGAGGCGACAAGAGTCTGAGGACCGCAGCCCCCAGAGGAGGCAGCAGGTTTGCAAGGAGCCCAGCCCCCAGAGGAGGCGGCGAGGGTCTGTGGAGCCCAGCCCCCAGAGGAGGCGGCGGGGTTCCGAGGAGCCCAGCCCCCAGAGGAAGCGGCGAGGGTCTGTGGAGCCCAGCCCCCAGAGGAGGCGGCGGGGTTCTGAGGAGCCTGGCCCCCAGAGGAGGCGCCAGGGTTCTGAAGAACGCAGCCCCCAGAGGAGGCGGCGTGGGTCTGAGGGGCGCAGCCCCCAGAGGAGGCGGCGAGGGTCTGAGGAGCGCAGCCCCCAGAGGAGGCGGCGGGGGTCTGAGGAGCGCAGCCCCCCACGTCGAGTAGAAGAAGGGGTGAGCCTGCATTCACTGGTACAATAGTAATCATTCACTTTCAGATAGCCTGTTTCTATTGTACTGCCTTGAATCCTTCAATTGAATCACTTTGTCTCCACCATCTCCACTGAGCTGTCGTCTGCTTCAGTAAACCAAAATTTTAGATTGTGGAGGATTTGAGGCATGCTGCCACATGCTGTGTCTCATATGGGGTGTTAAAATGTCTGAACACACGAGGCAGAAGATCAGCGCAGTGTTTGAGGGTGGATGGGGAAATATGGAAAGGTCCAGCTGCTCTGCAAGGTTTCTGCCTCTTTAAGAGCTTAACTTCTCTTTTAAATGGCGAAGGGAGGGGGTAGAGTGGGCTAACTGAGGATGGGGGTTGTGGTTGGACTGGAGCTCGCTGGAGGAGACACAGAAGATGGTGAATAGATGACTCAAACCAGTGGTAGAACTGGTTTAACTCGTGCGGGTGATTGCATGAAGTGGCTTGTACCTTGTATTCTGTATGAACCCCAGCCAGACAGATGTGGTGTGCAGCCTGTTGTAACATCCTTGCTAAACCTCTATTTTAATTACCTGGACAAGTCTCTGAAAATAAGGAGGCTGCAGCCGATCACAAAAATCAGCATCTACCAATCGCAGCATCAAATGCATAAATTCTTCATTATTAGGTATCCACATTATATATAAAAGTTTTATGTATTGACCACTATTCTATGATGGAGGCAGCAGAGATGTAACCTGGCACAAATCAGATTGATACATGTAGTTCATTTTGAATTCTACTAAAGGGAGGGGCGACGAATTGTACTGAAATATTTGTGGTACGTCTCGCATGTCGAACTGTTAGCCAATCACAACAGCAGTAGCAGCTGTGACTTTTCACATTCTTGATTTGGTTCACAACTAGCTGAGTTAACTGATAAATCAAATTCTTACCAAATCCAGTCAAGAGGGAAGTGCAAAAATCATTCCCATCCACAAAGGCAAAAATGGCATCTTTTAATAATTTTTCAAAAAGAAATCGTAGGTATTTTATGAAGCAATATAAGTGCCTTGTGCCCTGTTTGAGCACGCAGGAACCAATCTGCTCAACTCACTGTCCTCGCCCTCCGTTCCATCTCTGCGAGCGCTCGACCTGCTCTTTCCGCTTCATAGCTGCACGCTCGGCTGTTTTTCTGCTTGTTCGACTCCGTCTCTGTGCTTGCGACTACATAAATGTATGTAAGTGAACCATACCATCAGCCAGTCACGCTCAGCTTCTTTTCATCCAATTAAAGTATTCGTTCCAAATACTACATCTGGTTTGATGAAAATTTGCCCGATAGGAGGATGGGTGGTGTCCGCTGTCGAATATAACGCTAAACTAGAATCAGAGCAAAGTAAACTTCTCAATGGAAGGCTATCGGTCACACAACAGAACATAGCAATAGAGCTGCTGAGAGAGAATTCAACAGTATTAAATCGATGGTACGGAAATGGAGGAAGCAAGAAAATGACCAGCACCAATCATTGGCAGTATGCCTTATAATCCAGTGCGTCCAATAGTGCAGATGATGTGGTACCTAGAACTGATCAAAACAGAAGTCTTTGATTAAAAATCTATAACAATAAAATGAAAAGGTGGATACTTTAGTGAAGTTTAAACTGGAATAATTAAAATATGATGTTTGGGATATTCGTCCAAATAGAAATCCTATGCAGGGCTCAATGTTAACCATTGCCCGTAGCAAGTAGTTTTACTTTTCAGGAGAGTACAAATTTCATTGCATTTGCCCGCAAGTGCAAATGCAATGAATGCATTTGCCCGCAAGTGCAATGATCGCAAAAAAAAAAAAAATTATCACTCAAAATTACTTTAAAATCACCGACATTCACTGAAAACGACCCACAAGCGTTGCCGGCGCCATCTTTGATGTTTTGTACACATTCTCGCGTGATTTGAAAAAGCCGCATGATTTTCCACTAGAATTCTGCAGAGCAGCAGCTGGATGATGAATTTAATCTATACTATAATACACGCCAGATTAAAAATGATCAGTCAGGGATTAGGATAATAATATAATAATAATAATAGAAATATTTACATGGTGTGCATACAATTATTATTATTATCATATGGCAGTCTTCTGTACAGTGGTCATACATTAAAAAATGTCATTACAATTTTTCTCTTAGACATTTGAGTGGTGCATTTAAATGTTATAGAGCTAAACATGTTAAATTGGTGAGTAGTAGTAGTGTAAGTTTTTAACCTGCTTTTTTTTAGATTTTTAAAATTACAATTTATATTTTTCCAAGCACAGAACAGTTTAAAGTTTAGTTTGAAATGAATGTGCAGGAAGGATTGAAAAGCATGTTAACACGGTAATGTAGGCTGGAGTTCATTATCTGACGCATGCAGATACACACCAGGAACTTTTAAACTTACTGAATTATAAAAAACATTTAAAAAACAAACATGTTTCATTGATATATATACAAAAATGAATATTAGGAACTATATTTATCAAACATTATACTGGGCAAGTAAAAATTGTTTCTGGGCAAATGAAATGTGAAAGTAGGGCAAGTGGTAAAAATCCTTAACGTCATTCCCTGCTATGTACTTTACCCCCAAAAAGTATCACTCGGGTACAAGGAAAATCTAAGCTCTTACCTCTTCATTAGGGTCTTGTTCTACCCAGAGGATCTGCTTTTCTCATGTAACATTTAGTGAGGATTTATTTGGCTGCTTATGACTCAAACTCTCCTGGGAATTACCAAAGTGAAAACATAGCTAATTTCCTAGTTTTGCAACATGTAGGGTAAAAATGTTTGGAAGGATGATTTCAAAACATTTGAAAGTTCTTTTTTTTTTCTTCTTTTTTTTACACAGAGGAGGCCTAATTCTGAAAGGGAAAAGGAGCAACGTAGGGAGACGGAAAAGACCAAACGGAGACATGACTCCTCATCCCCCTCTCCTTCTCCAGAAAAAGAGAAAAACATTGATGGAGGGAGAGAAAGAAGATCTAGAAGCAAACAAAGGGAACGGGACAAGGGCCAGACTAGGAACATGGAGATGGATACAAGAAAGCAGTCCAAAAATGCAGAGTTGGACAAGAGGAGGCGATCCAGGAGTGTAGAGATGGATAAACGTGAACCAAATAGAAGCAGTGACTCTGAGAAAGGGAGGCGGTCAAGGAGTATAGAGATTAGGAACAAAGGAAAGGAGAGCCCCTTTCAGAGGATTAGGCGGGACCCCTCTTCATCATCTCCTTCTCCTCCACCTCAAAAAGACACAAGGGGGGAAAGAAGCAGAATCCCTGAGCGTGAAAAAGACAGAAACAAACTGCAAAGAACAGCAAGACACGACTTTTCATCTCCTTCCCCTTCTCCTGAAAAGGAGAGGACAAGGAAAGGAAGGAGTAGAGATAAAGAACGTGCAACTGAAAAAGACATTCAGTCAACGTTGCGCACACGAAGTGAAAGAGACATTAAAGAGGCTGAAAATCTGGATAGACGACCCTCTCCTCCCCAGGAGCGAGGCGACATAAGGGGCGGCCATCTGGCTCGTGACTCCCCATCGCCCAAGCGCTGTCAGTCCTTTACCAATGGAAGCCAGCTTGAGAGGGAGCATGAGCGAAGACAAACAAACAAGGAAAGATCAACAGATAGGTACTTAAATAAACAGAGGGAAGAAAGTGGAGAAAAAAGGAGAAAGGAAGCTCAGGTCCAGTCATCAGTAGAGGATAGGAGAGACGGGTCAAAGCCTTCGGAAAGATCACGGAGCGATCCACAGGAGAAGTTGAAAAGCCCAGTGAAAGAGAAAAGGCGAGAGGACAAAATAAAACAACCCGAGAAACGACGCGAAAGCAGCAGCAGTGGCAGCAGCAGCAGTAGCAGTGACAGTGACAGCTCATCATCATCCTCCTCTTCGTCTTCATCATCCTCTTCTTCATCATCTTCTTCTGAAGATGAAGGCAACTCCAATAAAGTTGCGTCACAGGAGCGGGAAAGAGATGTTCCCAGGAAAAGCACTGCATCTGCCATAGGAGCTGCTGTTGAACGGTTTCTGGCCAACGGGAAGAAGGAAGGCTCTCTCTCAGCTTCGGAAGTTGATGGAGCCAGACGTCCCCTCAGAGACCGGGAACCAGAATGGGACAAACCTGAACGTGAAAGACCTCCTCTCAAAGAACCCACAGAAGATGGTTCTCCACAGGGAAAGGGAAAAGAGCGTTACAGTCCCACTCAGGTAGAGAGCCGCAGCCCATCCCCCTCCCCACCCAGCAGACCAGAAAACAACAGAGGCAGAAGGTACTCTCCTGAGACCAAAACTAGTGACAGGGAAAGGGCAAAAGACGAGGATGCCACCAAGAAGACCACAAGATCTAGCCCCACTGAAAGTTCACCGTTTCCTCCACAGAGGACCTCCACTGTCCCACCAGCCACCAGAACACCACCAAGGCAGTATCAAGAACCCCCACCACGGTCCAGAAGACCGTCCCCTCCTTTAGCCCCGAGAGAATGGGAGAGGGGAGGGAGAAGGAGCAGGTCCAGAAGTGCCAGGAGGCGCAGCAGGAGCCCGAGGAGACGCAGTGGATCTAGGCCTACAAGTCTAAGGAGGCGTAGCGGGTCTAGACCCAGAAGTCCCAGGAGGCGTAGCCGGTCTAGACCCAGAAGTCCTAGAAGGCGTAGTGGGTCTAGGCCCAGAAGTCCGAGAAGACGCAGCCGGTCTAGGCCCAGAAGTCCCAGGAGGCGAAGCGGTTCTCGCCCCAGAAATCTGAGGAGACGCAGCGGTTCTCGTCCCAGGAGGCGCAGCGGTTCTCGTCCTAGAAGTCCAAGAAGGCGCAGCGGTTCTCGTCCCAGGAGGCGCAGCGGTTCTCGTCCCAGAAGTCCCAGGAGGCGCAGCGGATCTAGGTCGAGAAATCTGAGAAGGCGCAGTGGGTCCAGGCCCATATCCAGACCTAAAAGTCCAAGAAGGCGCACAAGATCAAGGTCCAGGAGTCCAAGGAAGCGCAGCGGATCCACTTCAAGAATCCTCAGAAGGCCAAGTCCCCCCAGCAGGTAATAGAGGAATGTCATCAACATGTTGTCTATACTTTATATGTTGTTATGAATGAAAATCAACTCTCATATTATTAAACTTGGATTTTATATTAATATCTATATTGTAGCAACAAAACTAAGCAATATAAGTTTTGGTGATGACCGTACAAAGGCTCTGTCATTGTGAGCAAATTGTAAAACCATTCTGTAACCGTTTTTATGCTCTTACCATATAGACCTTCTATGTTCCAACTGAACAGCCAGGCCACATACTCCACAGTCTGCAATCAGATGTCCTTAATGCATTTTTCTGAATGTAGCACCAAGCTAACCATAACCAAAAGCTGGCAGCAGCCACTCCTAAGCACCCACAGTGGCTCGGCTGCTCCTTCCACTTCACTTACTGCTGTGTGAAGAATCAACTTAAAGGCTGACTCATTTTCTTATATTTTTGTAAAGCTAGGAGGCAAACTCATCTGATGATGTCAGAGCAGTTTGGGAAATGAAGGCATTTGTCGCAGGAAATGCCCAGAAACGTGCAATACGTCCATTATGCACACAGTCCGCTCAAGTCAGCTAGCATAGGCTGTTCAGCACAACTAAGGCCATTTCCCCGATAGGAACTGAAGGAAACCAGAACCGACGAAATAAAACAAATATGACATTTTAAGGAAGGATAATGCAATTTTAGATTGCGGTTGAAGAACAGGGTCTGGAGGAAAAATGTAATGCTAGTCCTGGAATTGGGACTTTCTCTTAGAATTGCATTTATGTCAAATTCTTGTCATTCGGATTCATTGAGACGGCACTTAAGTAAGATAGTGTTCTCTGCATACTTATGGCAATGAAATAGCTTTTGTAACAAAGTCTCTTTTCATTTGTATAATAGTACTTGATTTGAATCATAAGTATGACTCCACTTGCCCATTTCAAAAGCTAAACCACAAATGGGAAGTTAATCATTCCTGCGTATAATCTGTGGTAATTAATACATTGAAAGGATGAAGCTGAAATTGTTAACTTCGTTTTCGTCTCCAGGCTTCGTCAATCTCCGTCTCCACTGAGACGAAGGAGGAGCAGTCGCTCCCTCTCTACAGAGAGGCAAAGGGAGCGTGACAGAGGCCGGCAGAGGGACGAGCAACAGCCTGCAAAGGCAGTCTCCCCACCCCAAAGATCATCCTCATCTTCATCTTCCTCTAGCTCCTCCTCCTCCTCATCTTCCGCCTCTCCCTCACCACCTAGAGCGGTGAAAGATGCAAAAGCTGCTGCAGAGAGGGACCAGAGTCCGGTTCAGGACGAAGGAAAGCCAAAGAGCCGTCCTTCCTCATCACAGGCCCCATCCAGGGACTCCTCCCATGCTGCAGCGTCAGGCAGGAGAAGCTCGCCATCAGATTCACAACGATCTGATGAAATCCCCTCAAGGTCCTCAGCTGTCAGCCAATCAGATGGCAGGCGGGCGCCTCAGGGTCCGACCAGAACCTCGTCGTCACCAACTGCCCACCAGGAGGCGGAGAAAGCTGTCAGGAAAGAAACCACTGTAAACGGGAAGGAGAAGGCCAGCAGGAGCAGCAGCTCTAGCTCCTCTTCGTCGTCCTCCTCTTCATCATCATCATCCTCCTCGTCTTCATCATCGTCATCCTCATCTTCAGATAGCTCTGACTCTGAAGGGGAGGGAGGAAAAGGGTGAGGAGCGTGGCTGAATGGGTCGTGTGTGAGAGAAAGCTGCTGGGCTTCCTAATGAAACGGTTTCCTTCTTTCCAACAGGAAGGCGGTGAAAGCCCAAAGCTCCAATTCCTCCTCTTCCTCATCCAGTGATGAAAAGGAAACAAAGAAAAAGAGGTAATATTAGAAGTAAAATAATTTTCATAATTGCTGCCTGTTCAGCGTCTGTCATCCATCATCCGTCCCATTTCAATCCAGCCATGTTTGAACTACCTATAAACCATTTCCTTCCTTTGCTTCCTGTCTTGCAAAATGTCATTTTATTGTACTGACCTGGGTTAAAATATGTAGATAATTTTCTGTAGGATGATTTAACATTTAAAAAGAAGTCTATTTTCATGTTTGTTTCTTTATTTAGGGGTGCAGTTGGAGATCTTTTCTGATGCTTTTTTTTTTTAGCATGTGGCTTAAAGATCTTTCCCCACAGCCGCTTAGCGAGCAGTGAAATAGAAGGTCTGGAAGTGAAAATAAAATAAATGGGGGTCGACTGATGGGCCGCTGACTGTACCGGACCTTAGCAGAGAGCCATGAGCTGTCCTCAGCCGGAGGAGGGGGGCTGGGGACCAGTAAGGCAGGCGGGGGAGCCGCTCAGACCCCCGTACATCGGCGATGCGTTGTCACAAGGAATCCCATTCAACAGCAGCCTCTGGCCCGGTCGCCTCTTTGCAGTTTGCCGCTATGGCTGGAAGTCGTTTTTCATGTCCGTAATCCAAACTTCAGGCACCAGTATAATAAAGTGAACATGTTTTGCCGGCAGATTTCTGCATTTTAAGTTAATTTAGGTGTTAGTAAACTGTTTCAGAGGAGTGATCATAGCTCTCTGCATCATCAGTGCTGCCCGTCTCCCTGCCAGCAGCTGCTCAGACGCGCCTCAGACAGTATGTGCGTTTGTGTTTTGAAGGCGTGATTTCGAGGGGTGGTCTGAAGGAAGTGGAATGGTTGTGCATGTTCAAAAATATAGCCTGACTGAGCCGTTTTTCCAAGATCTCCTACTTCACCTTTAAGTCGAATATTTGAGTTGCAATCCAGCAGTAACCTAAAGTGTTGTGTTTTTACTCGCAGCCCTGTGCGGCCTCACCGCGTTCCAGCCGATTCTCTGCGGGATTCACGTTCTCTCAGCTATTCTCCTCCCAGACACATCCGACCTGCTCGCTCCTCACCTACTAGAAGGTGTGTATCAGCTCCTCGTTTTCTTTCAAGCATCCAAAAATGCAGCTTTTTCCTTTTCAGGCTCCAATGAGTGATGTATTTTTCAGCCGTTCAGCTCTGACTCATGACTCACTTAAACATAAAATGTTTCCTACACTACAGAAGAACCTATGTTGTTGAAGTTTATTTTCGTTTAATCTTTAAACTCTTTTTTTTAAATAGCTATCCCCCCATTTTTGTAGTTTAACCTCTTAGAAATCCCAAATAACAGTTTGACAGGAAAATTGGATTTCAGCTCCAACAGGGTGATTTAGACGATACATAAAAAAAAAAAACAAAAAAAAAACATAGCACTAACTAGCTTAAATCTAAATAAAATGCCTCTTTGCTCAGACTCAATAAGGCCTCAGATCTTGTAGGTTTTTAGTCCCTGCTTCAAATTAAAATGCACAGCATTATGTCCTGCATAGATCTATGCATCCATAAAAACAAATGCTGCAAACTTTGCAAAACCAGAGGTTATTTTTCTTCACTGCTTCTTATTATCATTTTTTTTTCCCTAGGGATAATCTTAATGTGAAATGTTGATGCTATAAACGAATAAAGTTAACAACTTGTAGCCCACTAGGAACAGGTCTTTCTATTGGAGAGCAGCTGTAAATTGAGTGCTTCATTATTTTAAGACAAAATTATAAAGTTGACATTTAAAATGGTTTAAGCATCTCATATTAGCAATAAGCATTGCTAACATTGCTAAAATATGCAAATCCATCATGGTCAATGTTGAAATTAAAAGATTACATGAATAACATGGAATATTTCTTGTTTGTTTAGCCTTCATTTTATTTTGAACATTAATGTAGTGGCTGTACAGCACTTTATTGCAGCTGCTATTGTTTTATAAGTTCTTTATAAATAAAGGAGTAGTTCCTGTTATTTACTGAAGGTTTAGTTCTGTCTGTCTTGCATGCAGCCTGAATGAATCACAATAACATTTCCTGGTTTATCCCAGAAAATACTTTTATTTCCTACATTTCTGACTCAATTTAAATCACACCAGTGATGCTAAGAAACAGCTTAAATATCAATCCAAATGGAGGAAGTTTCAATATTAAATGTGTTATCTTAACCTGATAGTCTTTATTATGATGTATTCACTCGCTGATAAACATTTAATTTTTGTGTTTTTTTTGCATTTTGGTTATTAAAATCACCGGCTAAGTTCTCTGCTTCTTTTTCAAAAATAACCAAAGCAGTTTTTTAAAAGGTATTGCCACTGGCTCAATTTTCTTATGAAATTAATATGTGATGAACGTCAAAGCAGTGAGTTGTAAAGGAGAGTGTAAACCAGGCTTAAATAATGTTAGAAGTAGCTGAGTAGTTATTCAATCTGATGTTCCTCTTCAGTTCTGAATGGAAAACAACTTTAAGGTGCTGTTGATACTTAAACCCTGAGATAACTTAGCATCTCTAAAGTAGCTCCTAATGATTTTAATCTGTTTATCCTGGTTCTGATTTAGTTTCACCCGTTGTTTTTATTCTGTATAAAGACATCCTAATTCTACAGTGTCAGGGTGTTCGGTCTCTGCGTTAGCTGGATGCTCGTCTGTAAGTTGGATTGTAGATTTCATTGGTGTGTTTTTTCATCAGGAGCAGAGTGTCACCAAGATCCTCGTCAAGCAGCAGGCGAAGAAAATGATCTGAATATCAGGAACACGTCCCTCCTTCTTCTGCTTTCTTGCTGAAATCCTACGAAAGTCTGGACTTGGATCCAGCAGGCAGTAGATGTGAGATTTTTGGAGAACTCCGGACGCAGTAACATTTTTCTTTTTTTTGGTTTTTGTTTTAAGCCGAGACGTTGCAGGCTGCTCTTTGTATTGATGAGCTGATATAACACTCTGTTCCTGTGCTGAATGTCCTGTCCTTCCTGTAGATATGAGCTGTCCGTATTTCGGTTGTTATTGTGTAACAGGTAAATGATTCCATGCAATGTGAGCAGAAACTGAAACTGGGGTAATTTCTTCGGTGAAAATGATTGATCGTAATAATAAAAGTAATTGTACATTTTATTTGAGTGGTTGTTTGATTTTTCTTTTTTTTTCTATATATACTGAGGAGCATTAAAATTGAATCAGTTATGTTAGGATTCTAAAAAAAAACTCATCTGTCCATGTTGGTTTGAAACTAAAAGCTAAGTCTTTATCTTTAGGTGTCTTTTTAAGAAGAAAAAATCACATCATGCACTCATATCAGACTAAATTGGCTAAAATGATCAGATAAAATGGAAACTTTTGACATGTATTGGTGGACATGGAGGCAAAGCTCTTTGGAAAAAAACATTTCAGAGGTTGCTGACGATAAATTTCAAATTAAGAGAACAGTTGTGGTAAATTCAATTATCACCCAACATCATTAACAGGATCTGCTATATTAGGAGTGTAATTATATTTCTGAAATGACAAATTGTAGGTGTATTGGTATAACAGAAAATCAACAGACATTTCTAACATGCCAGTGATCATGTGAATTTGAGTATTAATGTGTAGTCCAGTGATTGAAGTCATTCATCCTGTCAAACAGGTGAGCCTGATCCATGAACGAAGGAAGTACACTATTATGATGCTGTTTTATAAATGTTTCAATATCATTCAGAAGAACATCACAGTTCTGGTTGGAGAGGAAGAACTGATTCTGGATAAAGCAACAAAATTCAGGAGGAAAAACTGAAACAATTCCTTCCATGGATCAAGAAGCAGCACAGGGAAAAGTATAAGGCTGAAACAAAAGAATCCTGATATATTTTTTATAACCTTTACCTGATTAAGTACGGTAAATTAAATTAATACCTAAAATGCAATTTCCCAGTAGAAAAATATATTTTAGGCACAAATTAAAACATTTTTTGTATGTAGTACATATATTTTTCCACTTTTTGCCATTTACACTTCATATCAAATGCTTAAATGTTTTTTTTTTTTTCAAACTAAAACATTTTTTTTCTATCTAGAAATGTTAATTTACTAAAGTATCTCTTTTTAGGATTATATACAGTGTATAACTGATTGCTAAATGATGGACAGCCGCAGGTCCAAGCACTTAACTACTAGTGATACTGCTACCCATTCCAGTTGATAGAGCGCCTATCTAAATAACACCTGTTTAAAGCAGAGATAAGGCCAAAAAATGGCCCCCTGCTAGAAAGAGACATATTAATGAGATTTTGGTCACTTTTTTAAGCTTGAAAAGAGATGTAGCCATTAAATGGACTGATAAGAGCCATTATACTTTCAGGGACAAAATGTTTTAGAAGTTTAGTCAGAAAACTCCAAAATCCTAAAATTCCTTTAGCACGGTGGCAGAGTCATCATGCTGTGTTGTCAAGCATATTTGTTACAAACCAGGGATCACTAATAAGTTTGACTGCACCAGCATGAAGGGTTCACACTTAGACTGCAAAGGAAATACCCAGGATGATGAAATATGTTTAAACAAAACATTAACCCCTAACTAGTGGATCCCAGAGGGAGCAGGTATGAGAATAAAACAGGACCTATTATGGAGCCTTGAGATATCCCTTATTTAAGAGGCATAACAGATAAGAGCTGTCCCATTTTGGTCAGAGAAACATCTGTTGGATTAAACTATTTAAAAGGTATAGTGGAGGATTTTTGCACATTTTTGAAAAGACCCACCCTCTCCACTTAAAAAAAAAAATGCACATGCACAACCCTGTACCAGCTCCCGAGAGGGAACACTTACCGGTATTAGGCGTGTGCAAAAACGTGCGCGAGCCTTTTTCTCCTTGTGCACGCTCTGTTTAAAAGTTTCTGTTTGCTCTTTTTCTGTATCACTCATACAGGCATACTTTCCAAAAGGTTTACAATTTTTCCACTATGTCTGACTCACTACCAGTAAGTGAAAATGGGGACGAGCGCGTAGGACGACCTTACGTAAACATATCACCAAAATGATTGACAGTTAGGACCACTTAATTTGATGATCCACCTGGAAAAGAACATCCTCCACTATACCTTTAAGACTCTGACATTAATGTTGACGAAGTCATGATCAAGCATGTAGAATCAATATCTGAACTCATAAGTGCAGTTTCAGTACTACAAGACTTAAAACCACATTCTTGGAAAGTTTAGAAAGAAGGTGATTTGAAAATATGCCAAACAATTTCAGAGAGCTCATTCATACCGCACAGAAGAACTGGTTGGACCACAGCGTGTTTAAAAGCTGACGACACCTTGCCAGTAAATTAGTTTCAACAGAAAAATAAAAACCCTTAGACAGCAATCTGAAGACTGACAGGAAGCAACTGGGTGAAGTTGCAGCCAGGAAGCTGATGTCCACATCAGTGTCTGTCATGTCAAATCAGAATGGAGCAACAACCCAGATCAGTGTTAGTTGGAAATTCTACATTTTCTACATTATTTCAAAATCTCACTTTGAAATGTAAACTTTTAATAAAATAAACCAAAATACCTGCTGTGACCTCACGGGTCCTGGGGTTTTGTTTTGTCTGCTGTGAATAGCAGCTTTATATCTGTTTTTGTTCCCCCTTTTCTCAAAAATTGGCTCCCGATTGCTTAGATTTAGGTCTGTACTTTGACTAGACCGTTCTCACACATAAATGTAATGAAATCCATTCCATTGCAGCTCCTGCTATATTTTTAGGCTGTCATCTAAAAGGCTGTCAGGGTGTTAGAACTTTAGTTTGGCTATTTGTGCCTATTTGATTTTAAACTTTTAAGAAAGAGGTGTTTAATAAGATGTTCGTTGTTTTACTCCTTCTGCAAACAAAAATGTGTTCTGGTTTGAAACCACTCTGCAACTTTCTGGATCACCCAACATTTCATACCTGCTTTGACAACCAACAGAGCATATTATTTTTCGCTCATACTGAATAATAACATATGTGTCTATTTGAATTTGATAAATAACATTTACAAGAAAATGTTAGATTGTAGTTACATTGGTTTAACCTGTGGTCATGATCTCTTATATTACTAATATCGATTGGCCTTGGTAGGAAAAATATTCAGCAGAGATGGGAAGTAACGAAGTACAAATACTTCGTTACTGTACTCAAGTAGATTTTTCTGATATTTTTACTTTACTTTACTACTTATTTTTATGGCGACTTTTTACTTCTACTCCTTACATTTTTACACAAATATCTGTACTTTCTACTCCTTACATTTAAAAAAATGGTCTCGTTACTTTAGTTTTTAATCATTTCAATGGAGTTACCGTTATTATTTTTCACGTCATCAATACCAAATTCAATCTAATTGGATGGGAATCTACGTTGCATTTGATGCACCACTACGAGATGAATCGACAGATTCGGTGGTATTCATTGGCGGCAAATCATTGCAGCTTGGTGGCGGTGGCGTTAGCATAGTAGCATGGACGACGAGATGATTGAAAATGAACACAACGGAGATCTAGTCCTATTGGCAGACATTCATTTAAAATGTAGGCAACAGCATGAAAAAAGTGGTTTCTACTTTTACTTTTATACTTTAAGTAAATTTACAAGCCTGTACTTTATTACTTTTACTTGAGTAAAGAAGTTTAATCAGTACTTCCACTTTTACCAGAGTATTTTTCAACACAAGTATCTGTACTTTTACCGGTACTCAAGCAAGGAAAGTGAGTACTTTTGCCATCTCTGATATCCAGATTAGCATAAGATATATATTTAAAAAAATAGCCTGAGAAAAAAAAATCTGTACATTTTCAAAGTGTGGTTTCAAAATTTTTATGATCATCTAAATAATTAATAAAAAAAATTGTTAACTTCAAAGAAAGTAAGAAGTTTGTGGACAAAAAATGCAGCGTTTACAGTATGAAATGAAATTACAAGAGTAAGTCAGTGATTTTTACTAACTTATATCAAGGTTTTAAAAAGAGAAACAGAAAATAAACAAGCAAAAAATAAAGAAATTACTGAAACCAGCCTGAGCAACTTAGACCAGTTAATAGAGATATTATTTTTACAAAAATTGACACAACACCAAGCTATAATTTTCTGCGTCCTTGACAAGATTTTATTATTTTGGGGTGATATTGATCTGGATAATGCAGCGTACGAGCTGACATGAATGCAGCATGGAGATTAAAGACAGTGCAAGTACAGATTAAGTGTATGGCAAGCCTTTAGTGCATTAAATAAGGAATATAGTTCAACGACAGGGTGCAATTTTCTTCTGCTTGCTCGAAAAGAAAGCACCCAAAAAGCCAATATTTAGGATTTATGACTTAACTCATGTAATGACAACATCAAGTTGTTTATTGATGGTAAAGAATTTATGTCAAACCTCCTTGATGGGACAGAGTCCAGATTTCCATATCTCAAGTGGAGTCCAGACCCCTTGGTTTGAACTTGTAAAGACTTTTAAAGCTAAAATAAACCATTTTAACACAGTCCACAGAGGGGCTCTGCAATTTGATCACATGAAAAACAATTTTATTTATCTATTAAATTTGTTACTGAGATTTATTTCAACCAAACCATATAGTTATACATGTTTACAGACAAGTTTTGATAAAAAATGAAACTGAACAATTTTATGTATTGAACTGGTTATTTTCATTCAAGAGAAAAGATTTTTGAGTTGAACATCATTCCTTTTTGAAACATTAAAAATGTATCAAACAGTTTAATTCATTGGTAGATTTTCTAAATTATCACTAAGAATGCACACAGTCACCTTTCTCAAAACAAAGTTATTGCCATTAGACAGATGAATCTTTCCTCCTTGACTCCAGGTTTGCATGGTTTTCCTGAATCTGAATTCCAGTTTATAGACTCCATCTTTGTAGTTCTTTACTGTTAATTAAGGCTGCATGTTTGGATCTGTGGGAACAAAAAATTAACATTTTAACATGTTGGTACAAAAAGTTTTAGCAGCATCAACTTTTCATAGATGTTTTGCTGGTACTTCTACAGCCAGAATACCCAGTACAGCAAAGGTCTTCAACAGGGGGTCCGTGACCCCTAGGGGGTCCATGGAGGTACTGAATGAAGTCGTGAAAGTTTTGGTTTAATTAGACTTTTTTTTACATTCCCCCCTGCAATTTTTTCCACTAATTGAAATGTCTTTAAATCCATATTAACATGAATTCTACATACTGTAGTAAACAGATAAATGAAGGCAGGAGATGTCTTTCAGTCATCAATGCACACATTTAGCAACACACAGGAGCTCTTTCAAGCTGGGCACCGTTTCATTCACAACACCTGTCCCATCAACCAGGAATCAGAATCAGAAATACTTTATTAATCCCAGTGAGAAATTACTTTCCTTGTATGACCTCATCTGTAATAGAGTGACTATAGGAACAGTTTCATATAACACAATTTCATACAAAATATATAATTAGGGGGTCCCTGCCCCATCTTGCCATCAGTTTTGGGGTCCTTGGTCTGGAAAACATTAAAGAACCCTGCTGTACACAGGGGCGGAGCTAGATGGGGGGCCAGGGGTGGCCACGGCCACCTTTAGCCAATCATTGGCCACCCCTTTGGCCACCTCTACCATTTTCCCCCTCTAATACAGATTGTGGCAACAGTAATACTCTGAAGTGGAATATTCAAAACATTTTAATTTTTCACATATTAAAAATTACTTGACAACAAAAACACTGTGGTTAATTATGCACATCAACATACTAACGTTAAAGATGATAAGTAAAGAATTCAAGTAGAAATAGATCTTGTGTTAAATAGGGTAAAGAGAGAATGTGTCTCTGCAAGTCATCTAGGAGCCTTCAGCGAAATCATCGATAAATATCTATTTAAATAAAAAGTTATTAATCAATTTGTGCAGATATTAGTATTTGTAAATATCAATTTTATGCAGAATGATTACTGATAAATGTAGGTAAGTAATGACAATGGAAAAGATCTTCGCCCAAAACTCAAACCTCAAAGAATTTTATCCACTGTATCTTTTATCTAGAAAGCACGGATGTTTGAATATATGCGTCTATTTGTTAGCAAAGGCTGAGGGAAAGTATAGTTTGTCTTTATTTAGAAAATATTGATGTTTTGCTCATTAATTTTCCTGTTGGAACAGTGTAGACTGACCCTGAGGTTCTGCCGCGGCCACCCCTTAGTGTACAATGGTTATTGCCCGGCCACCCTTATAAAAAAAATTATGGCTACGCCTCTGGCTTTACACAGTAATAAAATACAACAAAGTGTTACTTTAACACGTACAGAGTTGAATATAACTTTTTATAACTTATTTCATCCCAAATTAGTGCTAAATTCAACTTCTCTGAGTTAAAATCACTCATTTAGTGACAAAATCTGGCAGACCTTTCAGAGACTGGCGGGAAATCGACAGCATATAGTAAAAGTTACACTGCATGGCTGTCATATATTTAACTATTAACTCCAACACTTGAGCAGATTTACATTCAGTATAGCTATAAATACACTAGAGTGAATTAAGTTGACTGAATTTCTAATAGACTTTTTTTTTTACTACAGCACACCCTTCCTGTTCACAGCCCTAATCTACAAAGTTTTTCGGGAAACCTGCACAATGTTAGTTTCAAAAGCATTTATTTCCTTCCCTTGGAATTCAAAAATTATTATTGGATCGAAATGAAAGTAGAGTAAGATCAAAAGACCAAAAATCCTAATGTATTGGTGAAAGGTCTGAATTGTTTACTTGTTGTTTTAAAGAGTTTCTTTTCTTCTTTTTGTTGTTTTTATACTTTTTAGAATGTGGGAATACTTCTGCATTAATAAAAAGGCAATTAAATTGATAATTTTTGCTGAATGTCATTATTTGAAAGATTAGTGTTTTCAATGATTTTCATTGTAGAAAAAACAATCTCTGCAGTTTGTCCTGCTTCCGTTTTTTCCCACTGCCGTGAACGCAGCATCAGAGAGCAGCTCATCACCAGCCTCCGTCAGGCAGTCAGGTGTGGCCGCCGTGGCTTGGAAGCATTCCGACCGGAGAGAGCGCTGTTCCAACGGGCTCCGACGAGGCTACAACTAGCGTCTGCCGCGGGGCCTGTAAACATGAGCCGCTGCTCGAGCACCGAAGCCACCGGATGACCGAAGTAAGTGTTTAGTGTTACCGCAGCTGCTCCGGAGTTTGTCCGGACAGTTGGAAGTTTCCTTACGTGCCAGATTCAGGCCCGCTCCGTCATTCCAGGCAGGAAAAATAAACCTGGTCGAGTTACTGTCAGTTTCGACACAAGCCTACAAACTCAGTTTAAAACATTTGAATGGTCGTTTAATACTCACAGCGGCCTTGTGCAGTTTTATAACCGTTTGTTGTATTTATTTAGGGAATTTAACGCGGATCAGGAGCGACCTCCCACCGGTTCATAGCTGAAACTTCTGACCGTTGGTCCGAGCAGCACTTTCACTTCCAGGAAACATTAGTAAATTGAGAAATAGTTTCACTACAAGTTACTCATTTCAATTTGAGACAAAGGAAACGATGCAGCGAAGTAAAGAAATACAAATAAAAAATATACATTTGTGGTTTTGAACCGTTTTAGGTTCCACTATCATGGCATCGAGTCCGTCATTGTTTTTATTTTATTGAGATTTACATAAACTATTCATGAACGAGTAAATATTCCCCAATGTTTCTAATGTGCTGATAACTCGTTTCATAGGTCATTAAAATGTAAAATTAATTGTTTAAAGTGAATTTGTTTCAACCAAAAAGTTCCTGCTTCAATTCCTTGGGAAATGACTTTAAAGTCCAAATGTCCTCATAGTTTAAAGCCCCCAAAAATATATTATAATTATAAAAAAGATTTATAATCTTTCATTTTCTTTTCCTCCCAATACAGTCATAGGTACTTTTTGGAAACAGCATATAAGAGTTACACCCTTCCAAACCGGAAATGCACTTCCATATAAGGACAACAGCATCTCTCGTCATCAAAACCGTTCACTGTAATAGCAGAAAAACCTGTTATCTATATATATAAAAAAAAATGTTCTTTAGGGGTTTAGTAGATTAGGTTTTTAACTACTTTATGGTGACAGAAAATTATTTAGTGAGCAGTTTTGTGTTTATGGTTAAGTTAATGGTATGACAGATCTTACTCTCTAAATCTTTTTTTTTTTTTTTACACTATGTTGTTTTGGTGCAGTTACACCTGAACAGGTATCTTATTTGGAGAAAAAGTAGGACAGGGTTAATAAAAGGTATGATTCCAATTTTGGGAATTTGGGAGTTGCTATGTCAGTTCAATTATAGTTAATGATACTGGTCAGAAGTATGGCAAAAGTTGAGGTTAAATGCTGGGAGAATGAAGTTTCTAAAAATAATCATTTAGTTTTTTTTCATTAGTGTTCATTCACCAATGGGAGTAGTTGCAGGTGGTCTGAGCTCACCACACTGTGCTTTTAAATCCTTCCACATGTTCATCTTTTTCCTAAAAGCCCAAACACAACTGAAAATGAAACTTGAAAATAAGATGTCCTATAACCAGCATGTCACTGCTGCTGGTAAAATAGATCCTAACTTTTGATTAGTTAGTCAATTTAAAATAAATTAGATTAAAATTCATGCCTAGCTAGTCTTTTGACGGCAGTAATATTAACAGATAAAATTAATTCTTGAGCTGCAGCATGCTAACAAAAAATAATTTTCAAATCGTTTTCCAACTCAAATAAGTATTTACTTCTGTTTTAATAATTAAACTCATGTGAGATTAAAAAATAATAATGAAAAGTAAAGTAATTGTAACTGTAAGAGCCATATTTTAAAGTCTCTGTTAAATTAGTGTCTTTTATACCTATAAAAAAAAGACCAAAAACCATTTGCTAAAGATAAAGTAAAGTTATAAACACCAACTTTCGATCCTGATAGTTTTGTAGTTGTTTTTGAGCTTAAATTGAATTATAGCAGCAGGTTCAATGAGAAGAGGTATTGATTAAAGTGATAATTATGGTCTAAATCGGAGGTCTTCAACAGGGGGTCCGCGAAGGTACTGCATGGGGGTTGTGAACGTTTTGTTGATTACGGTAAACTAGTTTTCTATTCACCACTGCTATTTTTTCCACGAATTGAAATGTCTTTAAATCCACATTAACGTTAATTCAACAAACTATAGTAAACAGATAAATGGAGGCAGAAGATGTCTTTCAGTCATCAATGCACACATTCAGCGACACACTCTCTCTTTAAAGCTGGGCACAGTTTCATTCACAACACCTGTCCCATCAACCAGGAATCAGAATCAGAAATACTTTAATAATCCCAGGGTGAAATTACTTTTGTTACATTACTCCATCTGTAATAGAGTAACTATTGGACCAGTTTGATACAACACAATTTCATACTATATATAATGTGTGTATGTGTATATATATATATATATATATATATATATATATATATATAATAAGGGGTCCCCGCTCCATCTTGCCATCAGTTTGGGGGCCCTTAGCCTCAAAATCGTTGAAGACCCTTGGTCTAAAACTCCTTGGATGTTTGTAAATTCTCAGTCTTCATGGTTATGCCAACCACAAAACAGGGCTGATTCAGAGGGTAAATGGGCACAAGAACTACTATTAATGGTACATCATGAATTGGTAATCCTTCAGAAAAACTTTGTATGCAGCCAAACTGAGCTACTGGCATGTAAAAAAAAAAACAATGAAAAAAAAACAAAAAAACACAGATAACAGGACTCTGTCCCTTTAAATTTCTCCACTGTGAGATCAATAAAGCCAATCAATCAATTTAAACCAAATGTCTTGATTTAAATTCTTGGAGAGTTATGTTTATATCTGAATCTTTGGTTGACCCACAGCACCATGCTGATGCTCAGTTAATGGACACTAGCATGAAATGTGGTTCTAATCTGCCTACGTTTAAAATATGTTAAGAATTGAGAATCTTTATTTAATGTTGCGAACATACTGTAATGATGTTTTTTTAAAGACATTCCTTCAGAATGAAATTGGTAAACTCTCCACCCTGGGAGAAAAAAAACCTCTAAGATCATTATGAAATATTAAAGAGTCTTAAACTAGGAATGAAATTAGAAACATTTATAGAAGACATAAACATCCCTGAAAGGAAAACATCTGTGGAAATTTAGTCTTTAGAAAAAGTGCAGCTTGGGCCTGAGAAGTCCATGCATTTGGCTGGTTGTCTAATTGATAATGAACTGGAGTGTTCAATGCATGTGAAATAATTTGTGTGTGCTTCTGTTTTAGCATCAGTGATGACAATTCTTCTCATTTTACCATGAAGTGAGGAGTATTTGTACCAAAGAGAGGATATTTTGCTGGTTCATCCTTTATTTTTTGCTCATGGTTAAGGACTAAATTGAATTTAGGGCTGGCTATACACTCGTAATGGTTAGGCCTGGTATTACTGTCAGGGTCAGGGCATAGAAAGGGTTAAAAAAGGACTGACAATCAACATCTGGTCCTCAATGCATATAGCAAAATGGCATAAGAAAGAAAGTGTGTAGGATGGGGAACAATTGCCTTCAGAGCTTTAGGAAACAAACTATTTTAGTCAGTTTGCTTTGGATTTGAGGATCCTGTTTTGTATTTTGTGATTGAAATGGTCAACTGGTGGATTTCCCAGGTGGATGTGATCTGTGGTTATACATCTGGCCCTTTTCTGGACTCTTATGCTGAGTCCAGAATCATATTTTTTAAAAGACATCCCACAATGTGCTGTTTTCTAAGCTTTTTGTATCCCAGCCTATTAATGGAAAGTTGAACATAAAGGAAAAAAAAGTGCCCAACCCACTGGGAGAACCGCAGCCTGGAGAGGATGTGAAGTAGATTCTATTCAAGAGGTTCTGGGAGCTCCACCAGGTGTGGATGGACGGACAGACATGTCCCATCTCAGCCGGGACTGTTGCTCAGTGGTCCAGAGTTTCTTTTCAGAAATTAAGATCCTGCAGCCTGAAGGAAGAGAACTTGAGGTTACTTGAGGTTGATTGTTACAGTTTCACGTTTAGTGTTATCTCCTGGTTTCTTTTTTTCTCATGCAAATTTTGAGTTTTTTTAGCAGATATGTTATGCCACACCGACCTTTTCAAGTTTACTTTACCCTTGGCCAGTTGAGAAAGGCAGACCACGTACTATCATACTGATGCATTTTACCAAGAAGACTGTATGTCACTTTCTCATAACAAGCCAATTTAACCATAGTCGTCAGCCGTTCATAAGGAGGAGGGTTCTTTTTCATCCAGTACCTTAACAGGATCCTTTTTGCTGTGGTCAGAGCCAGAACCAGCCACCTCTTGTCAAAAAGTGAGAAATATGAGTCCGGGAGTTCTGCTGTGAAAAATAATATACTCAAACATATTTTCATATGCTGATATCAAATAGATTTTTAAAAACGCGGTATCGATCTATTTTACTTTTAGAATCTGGTGAAATTTCATCGTTCTGTTACAAACTCTCGTGATATTTTGCAAATTCTTGTGAGATTTTGTTAGTAAAATAGATCGATTCCGCGTCAATATATCAACATATAAAAATATGGCAAAAGTTTGTGAATTTTCGGGGGATTTCGTAGCATAACGATGACATATAGCAATATTTCATTAGTAAAAGAGATTGATATGGTGTTTTTAAATGGCAATATATCAGCATATGAAGATATTGGGATATTTTAATGGATCAATACTAGACACTAGACAGTTCTGCGCATGTTGTAATGATTTTAATTGATCTAACGCTTGGTGATGTTTACACACCTCATCATCGGATAATTTTATTTGGTGTTCATGTAAACAGAGATTTTGAACTTCCAATCAACCAAGATTTATATTGAATCAGAGAAGTGTTGTGCATTTTAAACGTAGCCTTCCTTTTTTCCCCTACTGATTGAATTTATCAATTTTTTTCCCTCACTTAAGTTTCATATTTAAAGAAAAAAATACAATCACATGACTTTCAAAACCAAGCTTTTATTTCAATCATCCCCAATTTTTTTAATGGAATTTATAAAATAGTTTTGTGTTTTGAAAGCAAACCAATGTAAAAAACAAAAACAAAAAATGAAACGTAAATTCAGAAATGTTTGCAAAATGAATAGGCCTCTATATGAATTTATCAATCATTTGATGAATATATAATATTTTCATTATTAGGCTTTTTACCTCTGGAGTGTGACCCTCGGAAGAACATGAATAAAATGTGGAAAGTTTATATTTTCTTATCTGTTATTGGTTTTCCACACATTTTTAAACATATGTTGGTATTTTCGTGACCCATTTCTACGCTGCCAGCTCTTCTTGCCGGTGTCGGCATTTCAGGTCGTGTTCCGGTGAAGTCTGAGGGCTGAGAGGAAGAGGAAGATGAGGAAGTTATATTTAGTGACTCAGCTGCTGTTTGAGGGGCAGCCTGGGAGAGGACAGGAGGGACACAGGCTGTAAGAATCAACTAATAATCGCACTGATCTGTCCAACTGTGTTTTTATTTCAGGTTCTCTGGATCGTCCCTCTATAGAAGTGAGATTTTTGTTCGTGCCAAGAAACGGGGAACAAGGTGACTTCACCTGACCACTTGGGAAAGTGAAGTGAAATAAAGGGATCGAATACAGGAACAGAAAGAGGAACTCCAGCTGCTTTAAAGAAACGTGGCTGCATTGCTGATTGAATTGATCCCCAAAGAGAACTAGAGAATGCCTCGGCAAAGGAGTAAGTGTGGATGCAGAAGTGCTGCTCTGACTCGGGTGTGAATTCCCCCACAGCAGGGGTGAGCTGCATCCTAACGTGGACACATGCTGCTGGTGGCGGCTGTCGAGCATGAGTCATAAACATTGCAGCCCGGTCGGATTGCCAAACGGAGCCGCGGTTTCACTCTGAAACCAAACAGATGATGTGAAACTGGAGCCCAGCTGAACGACAAGTGCAGCAGATTCAACTGGAAATGTCCCCCCACTGGAGCGGGTGACGTCAGGAGGCGGAAGGAAACACAAACTGCATGTGCACCTGAAGAGGGCAGAGGTCACCTCCTCATATGAAACTGGTTTTACTGGGAAAGTCGACAAGAGGCCATCGAGATGGCTGGGAAAGACTACAATCATCTCTTTAAGCTGCTGATCATTGGAGACTCCAGTTAGTATGTTTAGACTGCTTTAAATCACATCTGGAAATGATGTGGAAACAAAACGCCTAATCATTCATTTCTGATTCCTTTCAGCAACATTTGTGTCTGACTCAGGGTTTCCTCCCTAAACTGGGAAGTTTAATCTCCTTAAGCACAGAGAGCTCACAGATGGACAGAATAGAAACTTTACTAGATCCTTCCTTTGGTCTAAAACAAGAATGAACTTTTATCTCCCATCTGCAGCTGGTGGGTCATCATAGTGAGGAGGAGGAGGACGACAGGTCAGGGTTAATCGGCTGCTAATAAAGCATAGATGCTGCATTAAAATAGTATAGAATATATATATATTATGTATATATATTTTTTTATTATATGAGAAAAAAGACCCAGCTGTTGCTGGTTTTCTGTGTTTTAGGTGATATGATCTCAGTTTCAGATTTTCCATAGACACAAGAAAAAGAAATACAAATTTTAAATGTTTGAGCTTCACGATTATTGTGCTGCTGTTTGATAAATTTGTGCTTTACTAGATTTACAGTTTTTTCAAACAAATTTTTTTCCCTTTAGTTAAGTGGTTGTTGGAATGTTATTTTTTACACGCATGAGATGGCCATCTAACAGGTTGCTTTGACATGACGTCACTAAACAGGAGGAGGGCAGAAAATACAGTGGCTATAGATCTGCTTTATGTATATATATATATATATATATATATATATATATATATATATATATATATATATATATATATATATATACACTATATTGCCAAAAGTATTTGCTCACCTGCCTTGACTCACATATGAGCTTAAGTGACATCCCGTTCCTAATCCTTAGGGTTCAATATGACGTCGGTCCACCCTTTGCAGCTAGAACAGCTTCAACTCTTCTGGGAAGGCTGTCCACAAGGTTTAGGAGTGTGTTTATGGGAATTTTTGACCATTCTTCCAGAAGCGCATTTGTGAGGTCGCACACTGATGTTGGACGAGAAGGCCTGGCTCTCAGTCTCCGCTCTAATTCATCCCAAAGGTGTTCTATCGGGTTGAGGTCAGGACTCTGTGCAGGCCAGTCAAGTTCATCCACACCAGACTCTGTCATCCATGTCTTTATGGACCTTGCTTTGTGCACTGGTGCACAGTCATGTTGGAAGAGGAAGGGGCCAGCTCCAAACTGTTCCCACAAAGTTGGGAGCATGGAATTGTCCAAAATGTCTTGGTATGCTGAAGCATTCAGAGTTCCTTTCACTGGAACTAAGGGGCCAAGCCCAGCTCCTGAAAAACAACCCCACACCATAATCCCCCCTCCACCAAACTTTACACTTGGCACAATGCAGTCAGACAAGTACCGTTCTCCTGGCAACCGCCAAACCCAGACCCGTCCATCAGATTGCCAGATGGAGAAGCGCGATTCGTCACTCCAGAGAACGCGTCTCCACTGCTCTAGAGTCCAGTGGCGGCGTGCTTTACACCACCGCATCCGACGCTTTGCATTGCACTTGGTGATGTATGGCTTGGATGCAGCTGCTCGACCATGGAAACCCATTCCATGAAGCTCTCTGCGCACTGTTCTTGAGCTAATCTGAAGGCCACATGAAGTTTGGAGGTCTGTAGTGATTGACTCTGCAGAAAGTTGGCGACCTCTTCGCACTATGCGCGTCAGCATCCGCTGACCCCGCTCCGTCAGTTTACGTGGCCTACCACTTCGTGGCTGAGTTGCTGTCGTTCCCAAACACTTCCATTTTCTTATAATACAGCTGACAGTTGACTGTGGAATATTTAGGAGCGAGGAAATTTCACGACTGGATTTGTTGCACAGGTGGCATCCTATCACAGTTCCACGCTGGAATTCACTGAGCTCCTGAGAGCGACCCATTCTTTCACAAATGTTTGTAAAAACAGTCTGCATGCCTAGGTGCTTGAATTTATACACCTGTGGCCATGGAAGTGATTGGAACACCTGATTCCAATAATTTGGATGGGTGAGCAAATACTTTTGGCAATATAGTGTATATATATATTAGTGCTGTCAGACTATTAAGAATTTTAATCACGATTAATTGCATAATATCAACAGTTAACTCAAGATTAATCCCAAATGAATCGCATATTTTATCTTTTTATTTTATTTATTTTATTTGGGCATTTTAAAAAATACAAATGTGCAATAATGTAAAAAAAAAAAAACTTTCTTATACAGTAAGTTTTTTTTTATTATTATTTTTTAAAGCACTTTTAAAAAACTAGAATAAAAATATCCTGGTTTAAATTCCGGCCAATAATTATTCAAAAATTGTAAAAAAATTACAAAACTACAGAACAGTAAACAGTACTTCAAAGAACTCCATAAAATTAAGTTTTTTCTCAAACGTAGGACAAAAATAAAGATGTACTGTTAAAATAAAGTGCACATTCCGTTATGAAATTCAGACTTAATTCAAATAAAATGAAGTTACTCACAAAATAATAAATAAATCAAACAAATTTACAATAACTGGGCTTTGCAGTCATCTCAACAACATAACATTTTACATGTAGAACATTTTCAAAATGCTTTAATATTCCTTTGGTCTGAACAGGAATTGCAGCAGCAGTGCATTCCACATGACTTCATTTATTTTTTTGTCTTGTTGGCACTAAGCCAGTGAGACGCTCGTTTCTTCTGGACGACATAGACATAGGACTCAGGTTTTGTCAAGACAGCCTTCTGGGATAACTTTAAAATGAAACTTATCATTCAGGATACCTTGTCTGCTGGCCATTTTTGCTCATTCAAAGCACGGGTCTGTTATGCTGCGGTCTCTCCCAAAACTTAGCGTTCCTGAAGCTACGGAAAGCGCCGAGGGTAAAACAAACAGTACAGCGAGCACTGCGGAAAAATAAAGAACAAAAGCGCACGGTGCGTTCGTTTTGATGCGCGATTAACTTGCGTTAAAAAAAATGTCGCCGTTATAGTCTAAAGCAGTTAACGCGTTAATAAGCCCATTTTATGTAATTTATGGCTGCTTGATGTTTCGAGCTTAGAACATGTTCCAACTGTCAAACATGGTGGTGGCAGGATGATGCTGCTGGGTTGCTTTACTGTAGGATGTAGAGCGGAGGGAGGACGACCTTCACATCCTTATAACTTCTCTTTAGGTCAACGACTAGATGGTAAAAACTTCAATTCAGTTGGAGTATCAGCAGAACCATGATCCAGAACTTGGAGGCTAGATCCTGCTAACGTTTAGCTTCATGGATTATTTTTAAAAGGCAGGTTTGATGCAGGGAACCAGCCTATCCAGGCAGAATTATGCCGACTAGCCTAATGTGGGTGTGTATGCATTTATTTGAGCCTCTGCTTAAAAATAAGAGCCTTTTTGGGTCAGATAGTTTCAACAATATGGCTTTTTTTATTTTTTTTATTATAATTAGAGATGTTAGTTGTATAGTTATTTCACCCTAGTAAAGTATTGAAAGCCCCCAAATAATTATTGAATGCTGAGTATTTTACATTTTGAACGGTTTGAACCAGAAATGGATCTACTAGAGATAAAATACTGACAACTCTTAACGACTCCAGTGAACCACTATTAGAAACAAGCTTATATCTGTTTAAGATTTAAGGACAGGTGAATAATCAGCAGCTATAAAATGATCTGACAGCAGCTTCTACTTGAAAAACGTTGCTTTTCTGTGCTTTAAATATTTAAATTCAAATGATTAATAGAATTAGTCAGTTACAGTAGTTCCTGGGACAATTTATCTTTTTTGATAAAATAAATCACAGCTGCCGACTGGGCCTGTTGTTGTTGTTTTAGAATCTGTTAATGAAGCAGTGTTTTGGTTTTGGTGACAGAAGCTATTTTCGGTGCCGCTGTTGGAGCTGAGTCACAGTAGGTCAGCTTCCTTCCTTATTGCCTCTGTCTCATCTGCAGCTGAGCTCCATGTCAGGACGGAAACCAGGCTTTGGAAGCAGATTCCTAAAATCAGAACATGGTTTCAGTTTGATTGCAGAAAAATGGTCATTTTCCTGAAACGGGCGTCTATGTTTCACTCTCATTGTGTTGCATTGCGTTTTAAGTTTTTGGGGAGATACTTGCCAATAGTCTTTCACACCAACATGTCCTATTTTTACAAACTAATGTGCGTTTCAGTGAATGAGAACAAGAACTAAAAGTAATTTTCATAACCAAAGATTTATTACACATAAAAATATGGATTTAAAGCATTTCTGGTATTTTTATTATTTAAACAACAAATAAAACCTCAGTCTAATTCTATGCTCTAAACCAGCTATTTTTAACTTCTTAAAGAAAACTGCTCTAGAACTGAGCGGACCAATCACAGCGCTGGAGGCAAGGGTTTACACATGTGCCAGAATTACCCATAATGCAACAGCAATCTTCTGTAACCAAAACTCAACAGTATAGCATCAGGGGAGCTATGTTTTTTATGATATATATATATATATATATATATATATATATATATATATATATATACAGGTGCTGGTCATAAAATTAGAATATCATGAAAAAGTAGATTGATTTCAGTAATTCCATTTAAAAAGTGAAACTTGTATATTATATTCATACATTACATACAAACTCATATATTTCAGATGTTTATTTTGTTTAATTTTGATGATTACAAATGACAACAAATGAAAATCTCAAATTCATCATATCAGAAAATTAGAATATTACTGAAGACCAATAAAAACAAAGGATTTATAGAAATGTTGGCCAACTGAAAAGTATGAACATGAAAAGTATGAGCATGTACAGCACTCAGTATTTAGTTGGGCCTCCTTTGGCCTGTATTACTGCAGCAATGCGGCGTGGCATGGAGTCGATCAGTCTGTGGCACTGCTCAGGTGTTATGATAGCCCAGGTATCTCTAATAGTGGCTTTTAGCTCTTCTGAATTGTTGGGTCTGGTGTATTGCATCTTCTTCTTCACAATACCCCATAGATTTTCTATGGGGTTAAGGTCAGGAGAGTTTGCTGGCCAATTAAGAACAGGGATACCATGGTCCTTCAACCAGGTACTGGTAGCTTTGGCACTGTGTGCAGGTGCCAAGTCCTGTTGGAAAATGAAATCTGCATCTCCAAAAAGTTGGTCAGCTGCAGGAAGCATGAAGTGCTCTAAAACTTCCTGGTATGTGGCTGCGTTGACCCTGGACCTCAGAAAACACAATGGACCAACACCAGCAGATGACATGGCACCCCAAACCATCACTGACTGTGGAAACTTTACACTGGACTTCAAGCAACGTGGATGAAGTGCCTCTCTTCTTTTCCTCCAGACTCTGGGACCTTGATTTCCAAAGGAAATGCAAAATTTACTTTCATCAGAGAACATGACTTTGGACCACTCACCAGCAGTCCAGTCCTGTTTCTCTTTAGCCCAGGCAAGACGCTTCTGACGCTGTCTGTGGTTCAAGAGTGGCTTGACACAAGGAATGCGACAGCAGAAACCCATGTCTTTCATACGTCTGTGTGTGGTGGTTCTTGAAGCACTCACTCCAGCTGCAGTCCACTCTTTGTGAATCTCCCCCACATTTTTGAATGGGTTTTGTTTCACAATCCTCTCCAGGGTGCGGTTATCTCTCTTGCTTGTACACTTTTTTCGACCACATCTTTTCCTTCCCTTCGCCGCTCTATTAATGTGCTTGGACACTGAGCTCTGTGAACAGCCAGCCTCTTTAGCGATGACCTTTTGTGTCTTGCCCTCCTTGTGCAAGGTGTCGATGGTCGTCTTTTGGACAACTGTCAAGTCAGCAGTCTTCCCCATGATTGTGTAGCCTATAGAACTAGACTGAAAGACCATTTAAAGGCTTTTGCAGGTGGCTTGAGTTAAATAGCTGATTAGAGTGTGGCACCAGGGGCCATCAATTTTGAACCTTTTCACAATATTCTAATTTTCTGATATGATGAATTTGAGATTTTCATTTGTTGTCATTTGTAATCATCACAATTAAACAAAATAAACATCTGAAATATATGAGTTTGTATGTAATGTATGAATATAATATACAAGTTTCACTTTTTAAATGGAATTACTGAAATCAATCTACTTTTTCATGATATTCTAATTTTATGACCAGCACCTGTATATATATATATAGTTTTTTGCATCTCATCCACAGTTAGCTGATTGGTTCTGACCGGTTTCTGTATGGTCTTTGAAATCTCTATGGCGCTCAGTCTTAGCGACCGGCCTTACATATAAACTAATCGAACAAACTGGTTTATTGCTCTTTAATCGAGAACATAAAGTTAAATCTTTCGTTCTTAGATTTATAAGATTATCCTAAATATTATTCAATATTGGAGGTGAGTGTCAGAGCAGAGGTACCTACCATCAGTATTTCGCTGTGTTCCTCCATGTATTTCTTTTGTGTTTTGTCTGAAGCAGCATGAAGCAACCAGTGAAGCAGAGATCTTTTAGTTTTAGGTCCCTAACCAGCTCCACATCAGTTAATTTGATCATATTTACCTTTAAAATGACTGATCTGTGGATTTTGTCAGAGCGCTAGTGGGACATGGTGGTTCTCCAGCAGAGGGTCCTGGTTTCTCTTCACATGGAGGACGAGCCACATAGACTTGGTCAAAGAAGCTGTTCAGCTATATTAAAGCATATTAAGGGAACGTTTAGTGGAAGGTAACATTAGCTCAAACCTTAAGATGATTACAGTAGTAAGTTAACTTCTGATGACGTTCTAGTTGAGATAACGCTGAAGCTTTACTCCAGTTGCATCTCTGGTTCACTTCTGTATCTGTTTGGTTTTACTGGAAACAGGCCGCCACTGAGGCATGAGGAGGCCGACCAATCTGGTCTTTCTGGAGACTGGTTTTACTAACCTGCTAATCTGATCTCTGATCTGTTCCTCCCTCAGATGTGGGGAAAAGCAGCCTCCTGCTGCGCTTCGCAGACAACTCCTTCTCCGGTGAGTTGCTACAACTTCTACTTTCAGCTTAAAGGCAGAAACATTGAATCAAGTTCAGACATCTTTGGGAGGTTTTTTTTTTGTCTCAACATGTCTGAAGCTGAGTGAGGGTAAGAAGGTATGAGGAACACTGGAAATTAGTCATGCATACAAAAATGATCTCCTTGAGCAGTTCTGGAACACATAGATCTACAATGCTCTTTATTTAGCCCTCATTTAATTCTAAACTGCAAAAAAGTATTTAGTATTTACTCTTAAAGGTATACTATGCAACCGGTGTTGATTTTCCAGCGAGGCTCCCCCCAGAGGGCGAAAGTAAAAGTGCACTGTCATAAATATGCACAGCTGTTCTCCTGGTTTCTCCGTCAAGCCAGGCGCGGTTGTTTTGAGCTTAGACAGGCGAACGCAACAAATGACTAAGCATCTGACGCGCCACAAACGCGCTGCTGCTCGAGATGGAAAAATTGAATTTTTGCTGCTCGACGCGCCGTGTCAACCAATCAGAGAAGCTGATCTGGGAGCTGGCAGGGAGAGAGACACAGCACTGATGATCAGAGCGCTATGATCACTCCTCTTAAACAGTTTATTGACGCCTAAATTAACTTAAAATGCAGAAATCTGCCGGCAGAATATGTTGGCTTTTATTATCCTAGTGCCTGCAGTTTGGATTATTTAGATGAAAAACACCTACCAGCCACCGCGGTGAACCGCGAGGAGGCGACCTGGCCAGAGGCTGCTGTTGGAGGGATTCCTAATGTCGGCGCACCGCTGGTATGTCGGGGTCTGAGCGGCTCCGACAGAAAAAATATTGAAGGCAGGATTATAATCTGAATGAACTGACGGCACTGATTACGTTTTCAGGTGTATTTTCTCATTTAAACACATATTAAAACTAGTGTTGTACCGATACCAGTATCGGACAGGGCCCCGATACTGCCCTAAAATGGTGGTATCGGTATCGGCGAGTACCAACCAATAGGGCACCGATACCATTTTGAGAGCCATAAGTTTCTTCAACTATTGCCACCCATTCCTGGTAGGCAATAAAAAGTTCTACTGGATTCACTTTGTATTAGATTTTTTCCTGCTTCACAAAGGAAGGCAGCAGCTTGACAAAGCCATGATGGCAATTATTTTACATTATTATGGTATCGGTATCGGCCGATACTGCACAGCCAGGTATCGGTATCGGTATCGGGGCCAAAAAATGGCATCGGCGCAACACTAATTAAAACTACTTTATTCCCACTGATCACAGCAAATATAGCTGCAAGGCAGAGAAAGGATAGTGAAGCTCCGCCCAACGCGCGTCAGACACACTTTTGCAGCCAGAGCAGCAAAGCTGCTTCAGCCGCGCGTCAGAACTAACTCGTACAAGCAGTAAAAATGAAGCAGCAGACGCGATTTTGCTGCGTCCGGTGTGAAAGCAGCACTGCACAAAGATCGCCACTGTGCTGGCAACGAGCATGCCTTTAACTGGGGGTTGTAGCAGTTCTCGCCGTAAAGCAAGACCGACTCTCGCGACACTGTGGGTGCGGGTCGGTGCTCCTGCAATTGCAAGTGCGGTATTTCCCCCACAGACCACCAGGGCGGCCGAGAATACCTTTGTTCAACCTGAAATGACTCATTTAATCATCCAAAACGTTATGGAACACATTAATTAACTGAAAAATGTTGCATAGTGTTCCTTTAATTTGAATAGGTAAATAGAATATAATTTTTCACTCTTAAAATAAGATAATGAGCTATGCACCTGAAATAATACAATGCAATAGTTTTTTTCTTATTTTAAATGTAAATTGTCTTTTTCCATTGGCAGTTTCTGACTTCCCTCTTCAATTCAAGAAAAAAATGCACTTATTTTAAGAAAAAAATATTTAATTTTTTTTTGCAGAGTATACCTTAACCCTTTGGGTTTCTCATGTTGTGTTTTACTTTACACTCACCAGAAATATATATTTAAAAAATGAAAGGCAAATATGATCATAATATAATCATAATAATGATTTTTAACAAAACCTTTGTTATGAATGTCATTTTCATCAATCATCACAATGAAACGGATATTTGGGAATAATCTGAATCATTTTGAGAGAATATGCTTCTTAAAAAAACTGCCAATAAAATGTTATGTATCAAAATAGAATTAAAGTATTTGAACACTTCTGAAACCCCAGTATTTTCTTTAGTATTAACAATGTAAAAAATATTATTTTCATTATTTTAATGTTTAGAAAGGTTTCCAAAGTGAAGGTCATGAGCCACCAAGTGGGCGGAGTTACGAGATGGTTTTCACAATCATTGTGATCCCAGAGGTATATGGAATATTCCTTCAAATATATAGATGTAACTTTTATTTATTATTCTAGAATATTAAAAATACAATAAAATGTTAAAAGGCTTAATTAAATCAAATGTTTTTTCCAAACATTTCAGCCCTTGACCCCAAAAATACCACTATTACAGACTGGAGACCTCCTAAAAGTTGATCTTAACTTAATTGCATTGTATTTATTTACATTAAAATAAAGTAAAAAAAATATATTTCCATTTATATTAAATATTTTAGATTACTTTTAAATTACTTACTTTAATTATTACTTAATCCATTATTTTTACATCTACTTATTTCATATTACATTTATATTCATGGGACGTTCCACATGAATCGGGGATCAAATCACAATGGCTGTAAAACCATCCCATGACCCCCAACCTGAGAATTACAGAAGAGGGTTAGGGCCACTGGAAAAAAAAAAAAAAGTTAACTGATTTTAAATTTTTATTTTAATTTAGTATTCTGTAGTATCTCTAGTATTAATTCTGACTTTAATCTCAGAATTTTGGATCTTAATGTAGATGGGCACCATGAAGGAAAAGATGTGGAGCACTCAGCTTCACTGACAAAGATTCAGAGTTGTTTGAGGTGGCCAGTGACACATTGGTGGAAAATGAGGGAATTATGCAACTTTTTACGTGCCAGAGGGGTCCCCTCATTAATGGAGGAGCAGAAGGTCATTAAAACAAGAGAGCTAGTCTCTAAAACATACATGGCTATGGCTGGATGCTAACATGTTTGTTATTTGGCAGAATTCTGAGATTAAAGTCCGAATTCTGACTTTTTTCCCATACTAAACTGAAATAAAATTTAAAAATCAGTAAACTTTTTTTTTTTCCAGTGGCCCTAATCCTCTTCTGTAGAGAATCCCTGAATTTAATAATTAAATGGTCAATCATTTTTAAAAACATCAGAAATGATCCATTCGGTGTCACAAAAATAAACCGACCTAAAAATTAAAATTTATCGGCGTGCACAAATATGTAATCTAGAGTGATGGAATTATTTGAATATGTATTTTCAGAGGGTTCCCAGTTTGTTGTTATTTCAGGAGTCACTGGCTGAAATGTTTTCAAACTGCTGGTTTAAAGCAAACAAACCCATTAAAGGCTGGTTTAACAAATGGGCTCTTTTAGTATTAAATCTTTAGTTTTCCAGTGTATGCAAATTATGTTTTTTTTTTTATTTCTTTATTTAAAAGGCACTATGCATTTACATAGTCTACCTATAATCTGAAGAGATGCTAAAAAAATACAGGATTATATCCCAGACTGATTTCCATCCTCTGTTCCCTGCTGGGACCAGCCGAGCTACTCCACTTTAATTATTCCTTTGTTTTTGGAAGCAGCTGTGAGCAAATTAAACCTTAAAGCTCGGTGCATTAATCATAATTGTTTATTAACTCCCTGCAGGCAGCTACATCACCACCATCGGAGTGGACTTCAAGATCCGAACGGTGGACATGGAGGGAGAGCGGGTAAAGCTGCAGATCTGGGACACGGCAGGGCAGGAGAGATTCAGAACCATCACCTCAACGTAACGGAGAGACCTTTTCAGATATTCCGCTCGGCCTCCTGCAGAGCTTTCATGTTTGTTCTACCTACAGGTACTACAGGAACACCCACGGCGTCATCATTGTTTACGACGTGACAAATCCAGAGTCGTTTGTGAATGTGAAGAGGTGGCTGAACGAAATCTCCGACAACTGTGACAACGTCTGCAAGATCCTGGGTAGGTCGGCCTAAAGAACACATCGGGGCTCTGCAGACGTGATCACATGCCATCCTGATGCAGCACAGAACCAGATGTAATTTACTGGGATTTTATGTGACTGACTAACACAGCACCTTACTGTGATCATACTGTGACTAGACTTAGACAGATTTATTTTGTCATTTTGTATACACACGTGTAAACAAAAAGAAATTTGTTAAGAACAGCTCTCTAGACTAAACGACAAACTGAGCACATCCCTCTGAACACAGCCTCTCTAACATGAAGCATAGCAGTAGTAGCATTATACTGTGGGACATTTTTCCTCATCGTTGGTCAAAGTTGACGGAGACGTGTCTGGAGTTAAATCCAGGACATTCCTGACAGCAGCAGACTGGAGACTTGGAGAAAGGTCTACCATCTATGTTTTTTCTTAATTTATAGCTACGTATCAGTTTGTTACATTAAACACATTTCAGTTTGACCTTTATACTCACACAAAAAATTGTCCCAACGCTGCTTTAGATCTAACTGTTTGAGCTAATTTAACATCTCTTGTTGTTCCATGCAGACCTTTGCCATCAACACCTTAGTTTATAGATGTTTGAGATCTGCCTCTTTTTCAGTGTAGTCCTGTTTCTCTGACTGACTAACTGGATGTGCTCTCTTTGTCCTCTGACATGGAGGTTGGCTCTGAGCTCGTCTGCCTGGCTGTGTGTTTCCTGGATGGGGACGCCTGTGGAGCTGGTTGATGCTTACCTTTTGTATCTGTGCCTCTTTCTGTATGTCAACTACTATTTCCTTGAACCCCAGTCTGCCTCGGCAGATGGCTGCTCACACTGAGCCTGGTTCTGCTGGAGGTTTCTTCCTGTTCAAAGGGAGTTTTCCTCTCCACTGTCGCTACAAGAATGCTTGGTGTGAGGGATTGGCTTCTATGCAATGCAATCAAATGGTTTTCCTTAGATCGAAAACCTTTAATCAATTGACTGGATGATCTGGTTGAATTGTATCTCACTGTTTTGTGAATGGGCGCTATATAAATAAACTGAATTGAATTAAATAAACATTCTGTCTGCACAGAGGAAAATTCAGCCTCCTGGGCCCACAGACTGCTTGGAGTCTGATTTCTGATTCATTTGGCTAATTTAATGACCACTTACAAACTCCATGTAGAGCTTTGATTACCAGATGTGAGGAAAATAATTAGAAAATGTGGATCAAACCTGATTCACCAGCACATTTTAAAGCATTCATCCTAATAATAATGAATCATAAAAGTTGATGTTTTTAAAAGAATATATTTCACCTCTTTATACATCAACCCAATGACACTCCTCGGATATGTAAACATTAATGGTCAGAAGTTAAACCAGGTGCTCAGAGGTTTGTTCTTCGACACAATGTGATTTATAGAAAGAATAATTTATTCTTTGGGTTTCTAAGGTTTCACAGCAGAATAAGTGATTGTTCTTGTATTTCTAATTTTTCTGTTTTTCCTCAGTGGGAAACAAAAACGACGACCCAGCCAAGAAGAAGGTGGACACCCAGGATGCTGTGAGGTTCGGGGAGTCGGTGGGAGTTCGAGTTTTTGAGACAAGTGCCAAAGAAAATATAAATGTAGAAGAGGTGAGGTTTCCTTTTTATTGTTATTATGGTGCTTTCTTTAGACATTATTACCCATTCAGAGACTCGGATACTTTCTCCCTTACAAACTGTTAATGTTTGGAAGTTTTACTTGGTTAGAAAACCTAAAGCAGCATGTTTAATTGAATAATAATAATAATAATAATACATTTTATTTGTAATGCACTTTACATAAAAAAAAATTATCAAAGTGCTACAGGTAAAATCATCATAGAAGGGTAAACAACCTAATGTAAAACTAAACATCATGAAGTACAAAATAGTCCTCTGGAGATCAGACCTCCTTAAAACTGCTGTAAAAGATTAAAAGAAACGAATGATAACTGGATAAATTTTCAGGCGCTACCAGGAAACACTTGTTTTTGGAGGAATGAAGAAAAAAAAATTACATTTTTGTAGATTAGAAATATATTTTGTTGGAACCCAAGCACATACAAAATTTATACTTTTAATCTAACTAAAATAAAAATGGAAAACATTGATTGTAAAATAGAACCCTAACTGCATGTTCCTTAAATGGAAACATGGACACAACAGAAAGTAAGATAACTGGGTCATGAACAACTTTAATGGAAGAAAAAAAAACATTAATAAAGTATCTTAATATAAATTTTGTTTTGTTATAAAGAACAAAATAAGCCTCTTTATTTCATTTCCTTCTTTTCTTTAATGTATTAAAAAACATAAGTAATAAAACAGGATCTCTAGCTTCAAAACCAGCATTACTGTGAGGACAAACGTTTAAGCTTCATAAAGTCACCTTTTTGCAAGTAATAGTACAATTTTCTTTTTTTTGTAATTAAGGTTTCAGTTTGGCAACAGCAGAACAAAAACTCCAAATGTTTACTTTGAATTTTATACTTTTTGACTTGACAGAAAATCTGAACTCTTAACTCTATCATACATGATCATAACATAGGGTGACCATATTTTCATTTGGGAAAACCAGGACACCTTGGAGCGGGGGGGTGGGGGGGGGGGGGGGATCTCTGTTTCCATGCATAGAGATGTCTGTGGCATGCACTCACTTAACATAGGCCTACATAATCCTACGATAACATGATATTTACAGTTGATTTATTAAAAGCGCTTTTCAGTTAAAGTCAATAACAAATGATAATTTTATTCAAAATGCATTTATTAAAAATGCTTAACGATTCCTGTAATGACTGAATAGCACAATGAAAGAAATAATGTCTCATCTAAACATCCCTCACTTAACAATAAAAGTTAAAAATAACTCTCAACTCCCAATAATAGATGATACTCAGCCTTAGTAATGAACGAAAAAATTTCTTTTCTGTAGGCTATTGGAAAAAATAAATTAACAAATGAGCTAATTAACAAAAAAATACCTCTTGTGTAGCAAAAATAATTCAAAATGTACCAAAAACTAACTAACATATCAATAGACTATCATTACTTTCGGAGTCCAGGTGGCTTTCAGATCCTTGCACCTCCATTGGACACCGAGACATATGTGCCTGCTTTGCACACTGTGCACAAGGCCTCCCATGTATCTCGACCCGGTCTGAAAGCGGGGAAACTCTTTTGTAAATCGTCGGTAAACATACATTTGCGCTTTGGCATGTTGTTGGTGTACTGACAGCCACGCAATCTATCTTCTGATTAAGAACAGGGCTGGGCTCAGGGATTACGTCACATGCAGCGCCGTGCCCTAGTGCCTGTAAATTTAATGGTCCAATGAAGGTAATTTAAAAAACATTTCCTCACTTTCTAAAAAAAAAAAAAAAAAACGGGACAGGACGTGAAATACGGACGTTTGATCACCCTATATAACACCCAGATAAAATAGGTTTGCCAATATTGGTATGCTTTGAAAAAAGTATTTTTGGTGTGTTTTGATTTTTAAAAAATGCTTTCAGGTTCTTTGTGGGTTCTTTAAGGGGAGGAAATTCTGTGTGGTTTTCAAAAAATGAGGCAGGGGATGTTTACTGTTGTATCCCATATTTAAAAATTAACAGCCAACAGCTTCCTGTTTTTTGTACAAATGAACAGTTTCCTTTTTTGTTTTCTTAGATGTTTATGGCTTTTACTCGCATGGTGCTCCGAGCCAAGAAGCAGAGTCAGGACAGAGCTGAAAGGGAACGGGAGCGGGAGAAAGACACGGTCAACATGAACGCCCAGAGAGACCGCGACCGCCGGAAGAGAGGGAAGAAATGCTGCTGAGACGGAGAGCCGTCATACGGGACACTGTCTGGGTCATTATTCCTGGTTTAACCTGATGGATTCACAGTCTGCAGCACTGACCGCACGTCCACGCCCCCGAGTACCTAAAGGAGCATTCTGGTGTTTTTTTTTTTTAAAGGTTTTTCTGGGTTCTGATGCATAAAACTTTATTTGTACTGAAGGTGAACGTTTCTGAGAACTGCAGTCATTGTTCCTCTGAGCTCTGCCCTTATAGACTTCCAGATGTTTGAGGAAATATAAAACGATGCCTCTGAAGAGCCTCAGTCTGCTGATCTGATCCTATTAATTCATCTCTCCCCAAATTAAAAGACAGAAATCTGAAATATTGTGTGGTTTAATGAGACGAAGAAACTGGACATAGATGATCGGTGTCGTTCATCTTGATGAAATCAGTCTCGGCTTCTTTCTTACCCGAAGCTGCAAAAATTAACCATTGCAATTTTGTTTAGTTTTTTCAAATTTTCAGCTTTATTTTAGTGAAAACAGTGAAACTCCCAGCCACCTTCAAATAATTTGATTTTTATTGTTAAATACTGAAATTGGCAGATTCTTATAAACCATTCCTCTGTAAAAGGAGCATAATGGTTTGGAGGGATGCCAGCACAATCAGACGCTCATTTCAAACTGTCATTATCAGATAAAAACACCAGTTTGTTCCTTTAACTTCACTTTTCAACCAGTTTTTCAAAATACGTAACAAATGTCCTTCAAAAGGGAACCGTTTGTGACTAAATCGTAATGTTTTAAGGTGTGAAGAGTTCAGTAATTTACTTATTTCTGTCTAAATGATAAATCTTCACTGGACTCTTAATGTTTTACTGTCTACCATGAAGATGTGTTCAAAGCAAAATAAAGCAATAAATCTAGTAGTTTCTCTGTGTAACAGTGACTGAACTATTACAGCTCTAACAGGAAATAGCCTTAATGTCTTCCATCACGTTCTGCCTGGAATGATCTAAAAATGTTTATCTGCTGCTGTTTGTGATGCTTTAAAAACAAAATAAACCATTTAAGAAGTTTTTCTTCTAGAGTTTTGATGGTTCAGTGGAAACTTTGACTGAATACTATTCTGTTCCCTCAAAATATTCCCTCCACAATCATTAAAGGAAAAACATTTAATGAACCAGAGACAAAGTTTAGGGACAAAGAACAAAAATGTTTGAAGATCTGAAAATAATGAAAGTTGTTAAAATGTGTTTAGAGCTTTATCTGGAACAATGATTTAAAGTTTGACATGCTCTTTTTTTTTTAGCAACACCTTAACCAAATTATTGGCTTAATTTAAATATATTTAATGATTTTTAATGTGAATATTCAGGTCTTGGTGGGTATCTACTCTCCATGCAGGCTGCTCTTCTCCAAAACACGCCTAAAAGTCTGATCCGTCACTGAATGCGTCACGTGACCCAAATCTGCAGCAACTGTGTGATGCCATCATGTCAATATGGACCAAACTCCCTGAGGAATGCTTCCAGCACCTTGTTGAATCTATGCCACCAAGAATTGAGGCAGTTCTAAAGGCAAAAGGGGGTCCAACCCGTTACTAGCATGGGGTACCTAATAAAGTGGCCGGTGAGTGTATATATATATATATATATATAAAACTTGAGGGTTCTGTGCAGTATCTTTCCTGTTCCTAGAACTGCACTTTTCTGGATCTGCTGTAACCACACATCAAGTTAGGGGGCCCTGCCCCGAGTGGTCCAATGGCCATGGGCACCACTGATGCCTTGACCTTCCAGCTCCTCTCTGAGATCCTGGTATTTCTCTAGTTTCTCGTGTTCCATTTTCCTGATGGTGCAGTCACTTGGTATCACTATGTCAACCACAACAGCTTCCCTCCGCTTTTTTGTCTACCACCACAAGGTCTGGTTGGTTTGCCATATATATATATCTTAAAAAAAAAAGGGGGGCACTCAAACAACACAATATATCCTCAATCAAATAAATCATCTTCATCTGTGAAATCAAACTGTCCACTTAGGAAGCAACTGATTGACAATCAATTCCACCGGCTGTGATGCAAATCGAATAGACAACAGGTGGAAATTATTTTTTATTTTAGATTTCTGGATTATTTACACATTAAAAGAATAATACCTTAAACTAGCTTGTTGACAGATCATGTTAACTTACCTGGGTTTATTTTGCATTTGCAGTTAATGAACCATTTATGGTTCTATTAAGAAAGCACCTTTGTTGAAATTGAAAAGGTCGTTTTTTCGATCATATTTTTTTATGCCTTTAATTTTCAGGTATAAAAAAAATGTCAAGTTTTTTTCTAGTTTTACATTTTAGTGTTGTGAAAACCCTGAAAAATAATCTGAAAGTATTTGTTTCCAGTTAATGTAGATGTTATAGATTGATTTATGAAATAACTAAGTAAATCTTAAGGTTACCTTAATGTTGAAGAAGCGATGTAGATCGTCAGACTGCTGGTAAAGGATGAAAGCGATAAACTCAGGAAGCTTCTTAGACCAACACATTGGTTTATGTGGCACAGAAATTAGGAAGGAAACCAAAAGGTGGGACGTATCGACACCTGATCACCACATCCTCGCTCCGTTTGACTCCGATGTCATCTTATAAAAACTTTTAATAAGTTTAAAACTTCAGTAGTCAGAGATGACAAACTTGAAATGAATGATTGGTTTAATAACAGAATACAAACTTTAACTCTAAAGACTTTATTTTCCTGCTGCCTTCATGTCCCAGAAGGACAATGCATCAAACTGGAAAGTTTTCATGTATTTATTTTCTCTTATAAAACTGGTCTTTTTACAATCAGCCCCTCAGAGTCCCTGTTATGCAGTCTTTTTTCTTCCAGTTCTGTAATTTCCTTGCTGACCCAAACGCACCGTCTGGTCCTCCATCAGTTGGTTTTGGGGAGTCTGTAAATGTCCGCGGACACAATCAGCTGGTGATCCCTGACCTTCCTCTGCAGGAAGGCCTCCAGCTCGTTGATGTCCATCTCCGTGACGACGGGCCCCGTGGCGACAAACATCCGCAGCATGGAGTGGATGCGCTCCAGAGTCATGCTGTCCAAGTTGGTCAGCATTGCTTGGATGTAGGCCCAGAACAGCTGTGGAAACAACCAGATGTTAGTCAGCGAGGAGCAGTTCAGCTCATTCATCCGCCTCCATTTTATTCATTTAACAAACACATTTTTTAAATCAGCTTCATAAATATTTCTCTCACAGTTTTGGAGGAAGGATGCCACCATTTTTTACCAACAATGCCCAAGGTTCACACGGACGGAGTCCCCTAGGGGACATGGGGAATTTTTTTTTTCTTTTGCGTTCCCTCGCAAAAGTATTGCGTTACCTCGCATATTTTGCGTTACCTCGCAAAACCTTTTGCGAAAGTTTTGCGTTCCCACGCAAAACTTTTGCGTGGGAACGCAAAACCTTACTTCTGTCAAGTTAGAAAGATATTCACAGATTCGGACTTCCGGGATCAATATCTCTCGTTGTTGAAACACAAATGGCTCATCTTTCATGTCCTGATAGCACAGACTACGTATTACAAGAATCAAAAAGCGTTATTTTCGAGAAAAACGAGCCGTTCTCCCAGCTGGATGTATTACATTGATCTCTATGCACAGGCAATGGCCAGGCCAGTGGTTAGGGGCCGTCTGCAAATGGTAAAACAACAGCAAAATGTTGCAAAGAAAAATCAATAACTCCACTGCCATAAAGTGCAGAGACTTCAAAATTACCACACACACCAAGGGGCTCTTGGTGATCATACTACAACAGCTGGTTTGGAAAAATACACCTTTACTTTTTATTTTTTTATTTTAGACAGTCCCGAAAACAAAATTGGTTGCAATGGGAATTTAATGAAGCCATAAATCTACTAATGTTCAGGTTCCTCATAAACCAATATGAGACAAGATAAACCAAAGACGTTTAATTAATATTAAGTGTTCACTTCCAAAACTTCTGGCTTTTAGTTGTTTTCTCTGCATTTAAAAGAACTTTATTACCAGGAATAAAGACGATCAACTGAATAAAAAAGTGTGAATTAAAACTTTGAACTGCCTGGTTTTAAAATAAAATAATTTTGCAAAAAAATAAAAATAAAAAATAAAATTCTGCAGAATTACCCGACTTCTGGTATGTATTATAAAAATGGTGACGCCTAGCCCCTCCCCCCCTATAATTTCTCAAACTGGTTTCTAGTTTCCTTTACAATTCTAAAAAAATTAAACCTAACGTTCGATCTTCTTCTATTCAGTTAAAAAGGTTAGAAGAGTGGAGACCATCAATGAGTAATTTTTTTTTTACTGTAAATAAGTGTTTTTGTAAAAGTTGAATAGAATGAAGATGTGTGTAGAGAGGTGTGCATAAGTACATATGTTTATATTAACAGAAGTCAATTTATTTGCTCACTTAATAGACTTTTGGACTAAATCTGAATCATATGTTAAATAGGAATCAAAAAAAGTTTGTTGATAATGTTTGTATGAGTTAAACTTTACTGGATTGCCTGCAAACGTTACTTTGAAGTGTCATTAGATCAGTAGGTCTGTTTCTGCTGAGTTTTACCAACAGAGAACAGATATTAAAACAAGTTTGAAGTGATTAGCTCTCTAGAGCTGATTCTAAATAAATGTTGTTCAAAGAAATAAGCAGAAATCCACTGATTGTTTCTTTTCTAAACATTAAGGTCATGTCATAGAAACAGAGTTTAATGTTTTCTAATGTCACTAAAACGTTCCTGATCTTCATAAAACCAGTGAATGTTGATGCATTTCTCAGATGTTCTGCATAAAAAGGTGTGCAGACCTGCAGCTTCTCCTCCCTCTGCTCAGACTGGGTGGTGGTGTTGGAGTCCCTCTCCTCGTCGCTGTCGATCAGCATCACCCCTCTGTCCACCTTCTCCCGGGAGGAGCCCGTCTCCTGCACGGAGTAGCGCCCGGCAGCCTCCTCCCTCAGAACGCCGTGCTGCTGCCACAGAGCCAGCTTCCTGTGCACCAGCTCCTTCGGGGCGCCCAGCTTGGAGCTCAGCTCCTCCAGCGTCCAAGAACCTGACAAAATAAAATGGTGTTAGCTTTAGTCGAAGGGGGTAAAATCTGCAGAGAGGTCTGAACAGAAAGGTCAGAGTTCGTTTTCAGTCCCTCTCAGTCTTTCTTCTGCTAAAGCCCCAGATCTTTGACGGTGTGACGCTACCAGCAGAAACAGGCTGGGTGGAGAGCTCCTGCATCAGCTCCTTTCATAAATTAAATTAGGAGCTGAGCTTTGACTAGGCCATTCTAACCCATGACTATGCTTTGATCATTTATTTCACCGCTAGCCTAGTTTAGCTCCACCCATCTTCTCATAACCTCAACCAGCTTCCTCGATGCTGAAAAGTATCGCCACAGCAAGATGTAAGCACTGCCATGTTGCACCAGGATGACGGTGTGTTCAGGGTCATTTTCACTGCCGGTTTTTAGGTTTTCCAACTCCAGTTATAAGAATCAATCTTTAGGAATTAATGAGAAGACTGTTTAAAAAAAAAAAATGCATTTTCCACTGTACTTACAGCTGCTAATAACTACCGTATTAATTTTCTGGTGCATGCATGTGTGATAAAATATCAATACTTTACACAATTACACAGTCATGCTATTCAGGTTTCACACCGTCGCTGTTTTGGCATGAGAAAAGCGCCCAATGCCTCGACTTGGACGCTTGTGCACAGTGAACTCAGATGTATGTAAAACAGTGTGCAGACACGTCTGACCTGATCGTTGATCACTAAATAAAATGGAAGATTCATTTTTATTTGCTGAAATGAGACGGGGAAAAAAAAACTGTTTTAAGATGTTTGACAATTTAAAAAAAATGACACCTCAAAATGTCAACTGTGCCTCCAGGTTAGCAGGATTGTGATCCAACCTTTAAATATTACACTGGAAAAAAATCAAAATCTAGATAAGTAATTTTTTCTTAAAATAAGTGCATTTGTTCTTGGATTGAGGAAGTAAAAGAGACATTTTGCCAATAGAACAAGACAATTTACATTTGAAATAAGAAAACACAATTGCATTGTCTTATTTCAAGTGCATATTATCCAATTATCTTATTTTAAGAGTAAAAATACTCATTCCATTGGCAAACTGTCTCATTTACTTACTGAAAATAAGGTTAAATAAACTAAATTGAAGACATTTTTGATTGTTTTTCCAGTGTATGCTGTTTCCCACTATATTTTCCCACTATACTGCTTTATAACTATATGCTGCGCTTGTTGCCTCGTTTTAGCCTGTTGAAATCTTTTGTCTTGGTAATGCTTCATTGACACCGGATGCGCTTTGAACAGCAGAAACAGCCGGTTTACATGCAAAGTCTATGGTTAACACCAAGGGCGTAGGAATATGTTTACAATTGGGGGGGACACATGTCGGAAATCTGAGATTCGTAAATATTCAACAGAAACATATCTTAAGTACGCTACTTAAAAAAAGGCTATTTAATCTTTTACTTTATTCCTTTATAAATGTGTTTGCAAAAATAATGCATTTAAAATTTACATAATGCATTTGTTCATAAGATGTGAGCATATCACCAAACAAAATGACTGGAGTCTTTTATTAAGCAAAGGGAGGTGTCTTTCAAGGGCTTCAGCCCTTGGCATATTTAGTGTCCGCATACGCACTAGAAAATCAAAACAATTCAGTAGGCCACACAAGTGCAAAGTTTGATATGTTTTATTTTGTCAAACTTGCAATAATGGTCAAAAATGAATTTATATAGGTTGACTGACAGAGGGAGCTGACAGTGTGTTGAAGAATTATGGACAGGGTGCTTTGAAGCATCTGGTTCAAAAATGCATTATCAACCTTTGGTAGAAATCCATCCATCCTTCCATTTTCTGTACACCCTGTCCCTTAGTGGGGTCGGGAGGTGCTGGTGCGGGGTCCACCCTAGACAGGTGGCCAGTCTGTCCAGACCTTTGGTAGAAGCCTTTAATTCCAATTTGCAGTACAGAACAGAGAAAACTACAGAGTTGTCAATGTTGTGTTAATCTGTTTATAGTGTAAAAAGAGGAGCCAGCAGTTTATTTGAGGAAATAAAGATGCAGAAGTTAATTAGTTGGTTAATTAGTGGTTGTGCAGCAGTCCGCTGCTAAGAATTAAAATTAATTCTCCCTGTGGTTTTAACTAACGATCAGGAGCGCAGCAGGTATAACATCTGTCCATTTTGGCGAATCAAAATCATGCAAAAAATAAAAAATCCTCGTAAAACGCACGCCCAGACCGGGCTAATTTCAACACAAGTTGTGTTAGGTGACTGTTACTCACACTGACGTTTCTCTTTTTTAAAAATCTGAGTAAGTCCTACTGCTGTTTCAGCCTTTTAGTTGGTGGTGGCATTGTACTGAAATGAGATATATATAAAAAAAAAACATTTTGGCTAGCGTGGCAAACGTCTACAGAAAGTTAGCAGTTAAATATTGGATGAGTGATCAGCCCAAGACTACGGAAGAGGATTAGGGCCACTGAAAAAAAAAAAAAAGTTAACTGATTTTAAAATTTTATTTCAGTTTAATATGGGAAAAAAGTCAGAATTCTGACTTTTATTTTCAGAATTAAGACTTTTTTCCTCAGAATTCTGACTTTAATCTCAGAATTTTGGATCCTAATGTAGATGGGCACCATGAAGGCAGAGCACTCAGCTTCACTGACAAAGATGTGAGTTGTTTGAGGTGGCCAGTGACACATTGGTGGAAAATGACAGAATTAGGCAACTTTTTACGTGCCCGAGGGGTCCCCTCATTAATGGAGGAGCAGAAGGTCATTAAACAAGAGAGCTAGTCTCTAAAAGAGACATGCCTGTGGCTGGATGCTAACATGTTTGTTGTTAAACATACTTTTGTTATATTACATTTGTGTTGTGTTTTCCAAATAGTGTAGAAAATGAAAGGTGGGTTTATAATGTTTACCTTTTATGAGCAGGACAGGAAGCAGAGAAGTGTAGCATTACCTCCAACTAGTTAAACTCATAATTATGAAGTTATTCAACAAATTCCTCAAGTAAAAAAGTGCAACTTTTATTTTTTATTTATTTATTTTTTACCAGATTTGTTGATTAATTTCAAAATTATGTATTCCTTCCAAATTTCCAAATCTGAAGAATTTTTTAAACCAATATCTACATTATTTAACATTTAGTTTATGTTTTAGCAGTACTTCCTGTTATATTTCTTTATACGTATATTTTACATTTTCTTGCACAGCAAGCTCAGCAGATTTGAAATTGTGTGCTTGTGTAAACAAACATATATTCTGGTTATTTTTTAGTTAGACCTTCTTGTTTTTATATATCTGTATAAGTACCCCCCCCCCCCCCCCCCCCCAACCACCAAAAAAAAAAAACTGTAAATTGATTAGAAATATTAATGATCTGTCAGATATCTGAGAAAAAAGTCAGAATTCTGAGATTAAAGTCAGAATTCTGACTTTTCCCCCCATGTTAAACTAAAAAAAAATGTAAAAATCAGTTAACTTTTTTCAGTGGCCCTAATCCTCTTCCTACAAGACTAAGATGCCTAAACCAAAAAGATTCAGTTTCTATATATGAAAGTGAACTGACAACAAGACGTTATAAGTAAGCACTATTCATAGCAGCATCCCGACAGACCATTTTACCTCATTCACAAGTTTCTGACTTTCTGTATCGCTGTTTCCCTCTGAGTGCTCAAACACTCAACAGTTCACAGAGGGGAGGGGGGGTACAGTGACGTAACGCTATGTTGCGCCTTCAAAATAAAAGCACGATAGTTAAAAAATTGTCAAAATCTAATATTTTGCGGTACAATTTTTGGGGGGGACATATCCACCTGGCTTTTATATTGGGGGGGACATGTCCCCCCCGTTTCCTACGCCGCTGGTTAACACACATCAAAAGGTCCTGCAACGCGTCTCGATCAGCAGAAGCGACGCATCTTGAGCATCTGAGGCGTGGGAAGCGCTTCACAAGCAGATGCTAACTTTTGCTGCTCGACGCGTCAGATCAACCAATAAGAGAAGCATCAGACGCATCTGGGCACACTTTACTGGATGCGCTTCAGAAGCATCAAAGATGAGGCGCGTCTGACCTTAATGTGGACAAGCATCAAAAATGAAGAAGCTGTCCTTGTTTTGCAGCTTCAATCACGTGTGAAATTAGCATTAATTTTCCTCTGTGACAGATAACAAATGGTTATCTTCTTTGGAAGTGTTTACACTATAATTGGAGCAAAATGAGTTTAAATATTTTTAAAGATTCAAATTTTTTTTATTTACTGCAGGTGATTTCAAAACATTCATATTGAACAGCAACACAGTAACTTCCTGTTTGTTTCTCTATTTCCCAGATTCTTTTTATTTCCAGGTGGTTTTTAGTGTTCAGGGCCCCTAAACGGCTATCTCCGCCCCTGATCTTAACTTTTATCTGAAAATACGTTACAGGCGTTTTTGTCAGCGCCGGGTTCTCCTTGGATGCGCTAATGCTAGCTTGCAGTCAGACCTCTGAGTGAAGAACTGCTGGTATCATTCGACTGCTGCGGTTTGTTTGAGCGCTTTTGGAGGCAGGTAAACAACACAGCCATGATCATTTCCGTCGCTCAGCAGCAACATCAATGTGCAGAAAATGTTTAGCGCCAAAGCAAAGGGTGCCATTTAACATCATGTGGGTAAAATTTAGAAGTAAAGCTTTACTAGAATGGACCAATTCAGAGCACTGGTTTTACCCCAGTCCATTAAGAAAATATCACAGTGGAGTGAACAGAGGAGTGCTGCAACTAACGATTATTTTGCTAATCAATTAATCTGTCAACTATATTGTTACTATAGTGTTTTCACAGAACCAAGAACAGGTAAAATTTTTCCACTTTATAATGTTGGTATAATTTAGGGCTGAAACAATTAATCAGGATTACTCAATTATTGAAATAATTGTCAACTAATTTAGTAATCGATCAATCGTTTACTGGAATGTAGAGACTCTAAAACATGCCTTTAGCTGACAGAGCGACCCACCTTGAGAGGCAATTATACCAAAATAAAAAAAATTTAAAATATGTGCAAACACTTTTGAATTTGAGATAAAAATATTTTTTGTCTGTCAATATGCTCTTTCCAGAACTCCTCAAGTGGAAAAGCTTAATTTTTTTACCTGGTATAATTTTTTAAAGTCTTCTATAAGGAACTTTTTGCTGTCAATTATTAATCGATATTAAAAAGAGATTAATCGATTTGCAAAATAATCGTTAGCTGCAGCACTAATATAATTACTGCGCTTAGATGGATACTCTTTCATTAATTCGTTAATCTGTTTAATTGTTTCAGCCATAGATCGGAGAACACTCACCTTTTCTTGTACATGAATAAATATGCTCCCACACCTTTTTCATGTAAACCTGGTGGATTGTAACCCTATATGCATATTTTAGTAGTTTAAAGCTGACTGGAAGACAGATAACGCTTCGAATGCAGTCAGCTTCCGGATCAGCTTCTCTGACTGATTGATGCTTTAAAGCTGTTAAAGTTCATATTTTCAAACTCCAGCCACTGATTTAATTTTAGGGACAGAGCATGACAGGATAACGGACCCCGATTTGCAATGGAAGCAGTCCTGACGTTCTTGAAGGCAGAACCGATTCAGGACCTTTCAGAAGGTCAAGATCAGGGCAAAAATCTGTGCCATTATTGCTACGTTCACATTGCAGCCTGAAGTGACCCAAATCCAATGTTTTGGTCCATATGCGACCTGGATCTGATCTTTACATTGGCTGTCTGAACAACACAGATCCGATTTTTTTCCCGCTGCGACCCAGACTACTTGGCTATGTTGTCCTAGCCTGGTGAGACCATCCTGATCTCGCGAGCTTTCAAGGTTTCACTCGCTAGTCAGTCTGGAGACTCTCCGTTAAAGAAAATTTGGAGCCGTTCACCAAACGAACGTCCAATCAGCGTTGGCTTTGAGGCGGGTTGAGGTGTGACGCAACGAGAAGCGCGACAGTTCAGTCTAAAGAACATGGCGGCTTCAGCCGATGAAACTAGCCTTAGCGTGGCTATCGAGCAAGTTTTATTGGAATTACAGAGTATTTCTTCACTGAAAGAAGAGCAAAACACTGCTCTGGAGGCTTTTCTCAGAGGAAAAGATGTTTTTGCTCTTCTCCCGACTGGTTTCGGCAAGAGTTTGATCTATCAATTGGCTCCTCTTCGTCGTCGCTCTGTTAGTACGTCATATGCTTCGTTGATCTGATTGGTTTATTTGGCCCGTCTATCACCAACATAGGCCAATCAGCTAACCAGTATTTTCGCCCCTTCCCAAAATTACTTCAACGGAAGGTTTCCTGATGGATATGCGGAGCAAATCCATCTGGCGGAGTCAGGTTAGTGTGGTCCTGAATCCGATACGAATCTGATCTTTTCAAATGCGACCTGAGTCTGAACAGCCAGGTCGCATTTATCCGACCTGACTGTTCCGACAAAGGTCACTATTCTGGGTCTTGCTATGAAGAAGTGGCAAGAAAATCAACAACCATGGCAGACGATGATGCGGAGCAGTATTTATGTTTAACCATCTTGAAAAGATTGTGTTTTTATGGTTGGAAAAGATCACTAGATGTTCTCCCACACTACCATCCATGTTTACTTCCATAAACACAGAGCATGCAGGCTTGTGATGTCATTGCGTCCTCTACTGTGCATTCGGGACAGTTGCGTTGCATGACTGCAGTTCACACAGAAGATCACATACAAGTATATTTGGAAATGTGAACAGTGAGGCAAAAAAAATTAATCGGATTTCACACAAAAATTAGAATTGAGCATCAAGGCCAGCAGTGTGAACGTAGCCTATGCAATGTGAACACTAGCTTAACGAATAGTGTTGTTAAGCTGGTGATTTGTTCCACACTAGAGGCTGAAATCAGAGATCGTACTTTTTTCCTGGAAGTGTAGGATGATGGCGGCGTGGATGGGGGACACGGTGAGGTTAGTGAGGGTCCTGTCCTCCAGCTCCAGGTCCAGAGTGACGGAGCCCAGGTGAGGCTTCCAGCTCAGCGTCCTCATGGCCTTAAAAACACCCAGAAAGCTTCAGTCACAAACCAAAGACAGACTTTTCTTATTGGTTCCCGTAGAAGAGGGCTCTGCAACCTGTGGCTCTTTGGACCCTCTAAAATGGCTCTTAATAAATAAAAATAAATAAATGACAAAATAATTAATAATAAGATTTGATTCAAGTTTTAGACACTTTTGTGGGTTTCATAAGAAAATATCTGAAAGGACCAGAAATATTATGAAATATGAGAGCTATTTTTCCTTTAATTAAAATGGGAAAACATGGTGTTTTATTATTAACCCTATAATGCCTAATGTATCATATTTGATACAAACGGTTTCTGAAATGTTTTGACACCTTTTGCAGAATTTAATGGTAACTTTGCTCAAAATCCTATTTTACACAATCAGATATACCTGATAACAGCCAGTAGAAGACTACACAAAAATAATCTTGACTTATCGCATAGTAATAAACTATTAATATAAAAAATTTATTTTTGTTTTTTCTTTTTACATATTTTGTTAAAAGGGCAAATAAGGACTTCAAACCAAAAAAAGTAATTTTCTATTTTGTTTTATTCTTGGATCGGGCTTTAAAGGGTTTACTTTTTTTTTTTCATCAATTAATACTCTACAGAAAAAAATCCATGTTTCAGTTATATGAATTGTTTTATGTTTTTCATTATTTGAAAAGAATCCAAATGAGTTCTTGGTCATTTGAAATGACAACAGATTTCTATATTTAATAAAAATAATAGGTTGTTTTTTTTTATGGACCCAAATCAGTCGCAATTTTCACAAACACACATATAATATCATGTAATATTTTGCAGCTCTAAAGGAGTTTTAATTAGCTGGACTCAGAGCAAATTGGTTCTTTGCACATGAAAGCTTGCAGACCCCTGCTGTAGCACATAAAACTTAAATGATATAAAATGAAATGGTTTGATGGTTGTGATTTAGCAGAGAACTCTACCTTCAGCTTCTCGTAGCGATGGGTGTAGGCCTCCATGGCCTGGCATATGACAGCAGGGAGCTCCAGCTTCTCCTCCTTTAGCGTGGGCCAGAACTCAGACGACAGGATGATGGCGGACAGAGCGAGCGGCGGCTGCTCTTCCTGGCTCAGCTTTGACTCCTCCTCACGGATGTGGCTGTTAATCCTGCGAGAGTCCGCCATGTCCTGCAACCCGACGCAGACACATGAAAGTAGAGGGAGGAACATCTTCTGAGGCGGCTGGTGGACGGAAATCGTACCTTCAGCATGACTTCGCAGTAATGCATGTGAGACTCTCCGAACCGCAGCTTCAGCAGCTCCACGTTCCGGATCTCCCTGAATAGAAACAGGTCAGAGGTCAGAGGGACCTGGCACTGATGTCAGTCAGAGGTTCTGCTGGGTCCACACCTGGCCGTGTTGTAGTTGAGTTGGTGCAGCAGTCTGTCGGCCAGCACGGCTCTGTACTCGTCGATGAAGATGTCTTTGCTGCCGTAGATGCTGACCAGCAGGCTGATGATGTCAGACGAGCGGCGGCTGGAGCCCAGTTTATCTGGAAAGCGTAAACAATGACATGGGTTGGTGTAGTCTGTCCAACAGCTCCGCAGGTAGAGACAGGTGCGTTCACTGACCAGGCACAGCGTCGGTCGGATCCGGAGTCCAGTCTTCGGGGTCGTTGCCTTCGTCGTCGCTGTCCTGCATCTCCAGAGTCACCGGGTCTCCTCTGGAGAGCTCCGAGGCCAAGTCGTTACAGGCTTCAGCGTCACCCGTCAGCCCGGCGATGATCTGCCTCACCGTGTCCTCCCGGGTCCTGAAACATAGAAGGAAACCACACTTCAGTTCCTGCGGATCCAGGACCCATCCGCTCACGGGAAAAACTATTCCATAGAGGTCTCAGTTCGAGATGTAAACAAATAAACAACTTATGATTAATTATCAATTAATGGTTCATTAGATTCTAATTTTTTCCATCTGGTTAATTGATAAAATTTTGCTTTCTTTCAACGTTGCAGTTTTCCTGCCATCCAGTACAGGATTAGTTGTTCTTAAGCAGACCCTCACTGGTATTTATCAGAGTAGTACTGGCAGAGCGATCGTGCTGAACTTTACGTGGTTCTTTTCATAAATATAAACTCCTTAACTGCACCTAAATAGCTCCCATTTAGCCATGCTGCATGACAGAGCGACATCGACTTCTCTGGTGTTCTTTCAAGCACACCAGAGAAGACTTGGAATGTAATAAAAAAATGCATGCTAGCAATTAGCGCATTAGGCGATAAAGACTTATGATTTAAAACAGTCTGACAGTTTGTTAGAGTCTTTAAATCAGGGTTCCTACAGCATAAGGAAAGTTAAATTCAAGACTATTTAAGACTTCTTAATGCCGCTTGAAATAAAAATTTAAGACAAAATTCACAAGAAACACAAGAAAAACCTGCTTGTGACAACTTAACCCAAAGGTTTATTTTAACATAAACCACTGCACTAATGTTTCAAATGTTGAAAAGCTTCCCATACAGGAAGAAAGCTAAAAACACACAAATGACAGATATATTTGAACAATTATTGAACTGAATTCACAAACTTTGTTTTAGCAGGGAACAAAACAAATCAGTTTTAAAGCCCCAACATAACCAGTGCTAAGTCTTTTAGCAGCTATTTTTCGTTGTATGGTTTTCTTAGTATGTTTGATTTGGTGATAAGTGGAGGCGTTGCAGAGACAAGGGTGGAACTAAACTGAGAAATACCGGCTGTTTCTCTCTAACTCCATTTTGACGCTTTGTGTTTCGTGCTTCGCATGTGCGACTCCACTGCCTTAATTCCCATCGTTCTGAGCTTGAATGACTTCTTGCACTAAATCCACTGAGCCTCATGGATGTTCCCTGGTTTTAGCCATGGAGGAAACTCTTTTGGTTACATTTACACTTGCTCATATTTTCCAGACAAAAAGTTAATGGCGCATCTCCCAAATGTCCCGGCCAAAACAACGCTTTATTGGTTCCGCTATCAGGACAGAACCAATAATGGAGAGACTTTTTTTTTTTAATAACAAAAAAAAATTGTCAATTTTAACATTTTATTCAGATTACAAAAATAAATCGTAATAAATATAATCCTATTTATGTTTTAAAAATTAAGACCTATGAAAGACTGATTTAAGACATTTTAATACTAATTAAGGCCTTAGTTTTATTTTTAAGCATTCAATGCCTTTTAAGACTTTTTAAGGACCTGTGGGAACCCTGTAAATTGTTTAAAATGTTAAAAAAAAATATATAATTTTCTTAACATCTATTCACGGCTAATTCCTTCAAAAAAATTTGACCAATTTCTGCAGGAATGTCTTTACTTGCCGAATTTATGATGTATTATTTAAGTAATTTTGGGAAATTGCCAACATCTGAAAACCCACTGAAGGTCTGATCTAGCCAGGAAAACTCCTGCCCACGGATCCATGCTGTGGGAGGTCTGTGGGAGGTCTGGGGGAGGTCTGTGGGAGGTGGACCGGACTCACCGCAGGTACTTCCGGATGGGCTGGCAGGCCACCTGCAGGATCACCATGGATGGATCCAGCTCCCTCAGAGCTTTGATGGCCGAGATGTAAACTGTGATGATATCCGACGTGTGAACACCTGAAGAGGAACAACAAAGTGTGAATAAAAAGCTGTGCAGCGCTACATGAAGTTTTAAACACTCCAGTTCTGATGTTTCTCCCCAGGTTTAACCTCAGACTGGGCTTTCAGACACAGTTTTGCATTTGGTTTAAAGTTAAACTGGATTTGTAAAAGTTTAGTTTCTGCTTCCAGCTGGTTTGTAAAATCCCTGCTGAGGTGAACTGGGCCGGGCTTCATGTCGACACTGACCTGGGTGTAGGAGTCGGCTTTCAAAGGCTGATTTGAGTGAAGTGAGGAGCTGCTGCCGCTGGTTGGTTCGTTCCAGGCAAAACTTCAGATCTTCAATTGCAGGTTTGGATTCTGGGAAATCTGGGAGAATTTTTTTTTAAAGGACAGATATGTTCAGAAAAACATGCATGAGGTCACGCCCCACCTGTACATCTTTCACTCCAACATCAGGTGACCGAAGCTGCAAGATGAAGATGGCGTAATGGTGTCTGCATTCAGATGCAGAGCAACTCAAACCATTAAACCAAATTTCAAATAGTTCTAAATTATTGCAAAACTTTATTTCTTGGTTTAGATCTGGCTGCAGTTTTCTGGCTGCAGTAGAGCTACTGTTCAGCCCTGCAATAATCCAACCAACTGAAAATAAAGGCCTGTAGCAGCTTATTTTGTGCAGGTATAAACCTAATTCTTTATTCTAACGATGTTTTAGCAAATTAGGCTGAGTCAATCAGTGTCTGGGTTTCTTGCATGCTCTGTTGATGCATTTGAACGTTCATTTCTACTCTTGTTTTTTTTATTTTTTATTTACTTCTGTCTGCCTTACTTTACCCTGTATATTTTCTAGGCCTGCAAGTAACGATTATTTTGCAAACCGATTAATCTGTCTGTACCAGAAAGATGAAACCAGGTGAAACTAAAACTTTTTTCAACTTGAGGATTTCTGGCATATTGAAAAAAGAAAAGGTAAATCGTCAGAAAAGGTAAACTTACAAATGTTCAATATATATTTTTTAACAATTTTGGTTTATTGCTGGTCTAAGTGGGTCGCTCTGTCAGCTAAAAACACATTTTTACAGTCTCTATACTCCAGTTAACGATTAATCGATTACTAAATTGCTTTAAGATTATTTCAATAATCGATTAATCACAAATAGCCCCATTAATTATTTCAGCCCTAATATTTACCCTCTTTAACTCCTGGTATTTTGGAGACTAGAGATGTTCTGATGAGATATTGCTATAAGAAATCTGTCTTAATAAAGTAAAATCAGAATATATCAGCCTGCATCTAAAATCTCTAATATTAAAAAGCTGACAGAAAGTTTTTTGTAACCTGTTGGTTAATAATAAATGGGTCATTTCTATTGCTGTCAATTATTATTATTATTTTCTAATATGCCACACTACAAAATAGGGATGGAACGATTTATGAAAACCATCCGAACCGTTCGGTTCGCGTGTGTTGCGTTCGGTTCATGCGCTGCTCCTTTTTCTTATAGGCGAAGCGTTTACACTCCAGAGCAGAAGGTGGCGCTACTGCGACCAAAGCCAACCACCAGTAGTAAACAAGAAGAAGAAGAAGCGAAGCAGCGTAGCCGGGTGTAGCAGTATCAGCTGTTGTGGAGAATTGTGTGGGTATGGCGAGTGGGAAAGAACAGGAGTTGGAAGACGCGCCAGCAGCACTTTATAGGTCTGCTGTATGGGACCACTTTGCATTTAGAGTGACCTACGATGACGGCGGAAAGAAAGCTGTGGATAAAAGTGCAACAGTGTGCAAGCATTGTGCAACACGTTTTGTTTATGCTAACAGCAACATGACCAACATGTCATGCTAACCCCGAAATCCCTCATACTCCGTCAGCGCCCCGCCCCCCCAGACCGGCTGCTCAAAGCAAAGCCTGCAGCCTCAACTGTGGCTCCCGTCCGCTCCGCTCTGAGTTCCTTGGAGATGGTAGAGGGCATGCGCCAGATGATTACATTCAAAGCAGCAAAACATACGGAAATGATCCAGGGTTTCAGCGGATCATTAAAAATAATTACAATTCATAGTTTTATTTTATTTTTTTCATTAATTTCATAAATTTTTATGGGATTTCAGGGTAACAATCAACATATACTGAATAAAAAACACAATAATTAATACAAATATGAATGATGCTGATATTGTATCAGGTTAGCATTTATATCAGTCAATATTTAAAGCTTCCTTATTGGTATCGTATCTGAAATGAAAAACTTAAATGAGGACATCTCTACTGGGACCTGTGGCTGTGATGGGATGAAGAGATCTTGTTACAAAGTAATATGAAGATGTCATCAGCATAGAGTCTGTGACAGATTGCTGCCATGCTCCCTAATCTGAACTAGCGCCTCATGTAGATGTTGGATTAAAGTGGCACAAGAAGGGAACCTTGAGGTACGCCACATTTTTAGAACTTTAAATGACGCAGAGTAATAATCTGATTCTGCAAAATAAGATCGGAACCAGATCTGTTAATAAAGACGCTATGAAAACTGATTTAAAGGCAGCAGATCCACTGAAACTAGAGCAGAATAAAAACCCGGCTGGCAGGATTGTTCTGACTGTGGAAGGAGAAACGCTACTGCTGAAGCATCCTCCCTGGTGGCGTTTCATTAGTTGGACACTTACCTCTGATGATACTGAAAAGCTCCTCAATCCTCATGTTGACGTAGATCCTGCAGAAGAACTGGTGCATGTGGCACCTCCACTGCTTCAGAACTGAACTGGCGGGCTGGCTGCTTCGGACGCTGGGAGAACTGGGAGCTGGCGGGACCTCGGCGTCCCTGTCCCCGTTGCTGTCAAAAACCTTCCCCAGCCATCCCAGAACCAGTTCCAGCCACTGATCCAACCACAGAAACAAACGGATTCAGAACCAGAGGCTGGGGAAGGAGGCGGCGGTTCTCGGCGTAAAACTCTCTCACCTCCTGGAACTCCAGCAGGAAGGAGCGTTCGTACTCGCCCCTGCAGTGCTGCTCCATGCGCTGCTCGATGAGCCTGTGCAGGATGGAGGTGACGGCGTCGGAGCTGACCCACTCCAGCAGCTGCAGCCGGGATCTGGAGCCCCACAGAAAGGAAACGGCGAGTCAAACACCAGCAGGAACAAACTGCAGCACTGGATTCAGGAATGGGTCCGATCTGCTCACAGAATGAGGCTGAGGTCCTGCAGCTGCTCCAGAGCCTCCTGGCACCAGCAGTGCTGAGTCAGGACCCCGCAGCCTGGGCAGGCCCCTCCGTCGGGGCCATCCGGCGCCTCGGATCCATCCTCTCCCCCCTCCCGGTTCATATAGACAGAGAAGGTCCGGCTGTAAAATTCCAGCACTCGCTCCTGCAGAACAGCAGGTGGGGAGAAGAGCAGGAGGGCCCTGATGGTGGTGTAAGCCCGCTCCTGGAGGGCCCTGGGGCCCGGACCAGACAGACCATGGCGGCCCTCTTCCTGCCACAGCCCCAGTTTCTCCAATCCACCTGTTAGAGAGGAGATTGGATGTTTAGAGCAAAGTACGGACAGATCTGGATAAAGTTCAGGAAGTCTGGCTTCCTGGATAAAGAATAAAGGGAAATAAGGACCCGATCAGCTTATTTGGACAAAAATGTTTGTTCTACTTGCTCAGGAAAGGCTCCAGGCGGTCCAGCAGAGTTCTGAACGCCGTTAGTAGAACGCCGGCCCTGTCTCGTTCTTCCAGTTCGTTCTCTGGCTGTTTCAGTCCGCACCAGAATTCTGGAACCACGGAGGAGGACAGACGCAGCTGCAGCGTCTCCAGCAGCCAGACGCCGAGCAGCCGACCCAAACCATGATGGCAGAGAAGAGCCACGGCGTCCGAGAGGTCCTGCTCCGACAGCGAGCCGCCTTCAGAAACCTGCAGGCCGTCCCAAAAACAGAAAAATCTATATTTGGGTCCTTTTCTTCTGCTCGCTCTTTAGAACTTCAAACATATAAAGTATTTTTAGTTTATTAAGGCATCCAGGAAATAATGAACACCGGAACAATTTAAATAATGTTTATTGTGGAGGAATTAAGATGAGCGGCAGGACAATTTACACTTAAAATAAGAAAACACAATTGCATTGTCTTATTTCAAGTGCCTTTTATCTAAATATCTAATTTTAAAAGTAAAAATACTCATTCCATTGGCAAATTATCTCATTTACCTACTCACAATATTACAGCTTTTATTGATTTATTTCAAATCTGAAACATTGTCTAGACTGTAAGGTAAAAAAAAAAAAATAAATAAAAAAAGGCCCAATTAATCAAATCGTATCGCGTTGTATTCTTGAGTATCAAAAATAATCGAATCGTTGTGTCAGGAAATCGATACCGAATCGAATCGCCATGATGGATGTGATTTACACCCCTGATGGAGTCTCAACTTTCCATCCAGAATGTGGGGCCTTGATTTTCAGATAAAATGCAGACTTTTCCTTAACCTGAAAAGAGCCCAGATAAGATGCTTCTGATATCATCTTTCCTACAGTAGTTTGTTAAAAACAGGGAATATTAAATTTCTAGTCCAAATCCTAGCAGCAGGTTATCTGTCCGGCCTGTAATATTTTTTTCTGTCCACTAAACTTTCTGTTCAAATTTAATAATTTCTTGTAAAGGATGTCAGACTGACTGCTGGAAAACTGCAGCCTCAATCCTCTCTGATAATATGGTAAACAAGCTTTCTGATTTTGAGTTTAAATCCCACTTTTTGGACTAAATCATTTAAACAAAACCATCTTCAGTATTTTGCATGGGGTTCTTTGAAGTGTAAACTTTTACTTTAGACAGGCAGCCTCTAATTTCTCTAATTAAGTAAAACAGCAAGCATGATAAAAATGAAACATATACGCCGAATTAAGCGCCAAGTTCCAGTGGATGAGACTGGAAGCAGTCTTTGTGTCTTATTGCTAATAATCTGCCTCTTTTAGGGGTAGAAACCTTAAACTTGTATTTATTTAAATGGAGTTCTGAGAGAACTATTCGCTCCGTTCTTAAACGCCCCAATCCGGGGTTCGGCTTCACTCACCAAAGCAGCTGTGACCGATTCCCACGCACCGGCGACCAGCTGGTTTGAGTCGGGTCCAGAACTTTCCTTTGGGTCCGATTCCACCATCATTTCCTCCATTCTCTGATTCCCTTTTTACCAAAACCAAAATCTACTGATGTTAGCTTAACATTTAAGCTTCGGCTAGGTGTCTAACGTAGTCAATGCGCATGTAAAAACACACATCCCTTCTTAGCTAAAACTAAATTAATATTTTCAATAATAATTCCAATATATGCCAAAAAAACTGTATTTAATAACAAATCTAATCTAAACCTAATCAATTCACATGGCGGGTTTGCAGCCTTTGGTTCTTCTTCTGTTAATTGATAACTGAATCGCTGACTGTCGCCCCCTGCTGTAATTACATAGGAAACACACGTTTGACACATTTTAGGGCGTGAAAGACATTTTTTTTTAACCATTATAGCCTTCTAAAAGATACTGTTTTCCTACAGGAAAATTAAGATATCATTTACATTTACAAACATCATTCAAAGCAACTTAAAATCCTGCTTCTTTCATATCATTTTGTAAACATAGGAGCACAAAAGCGGCTTTTAAAACATTTACTCCAGTATTATTTTGCTTTTGCTCTTTTTGAGATTCTGCTATGCTCTTACTTATTTTTTTATCCTTAAAATGAATTTAGAAAAAAAGCAATATGCCGTGAGTCCTCCTAGATAAGTCACTCTAAATAATAAACAAATAAAGTATATACTGCCCTCCTCTGGATTATTGTGGAACTGCGCTCAAAGTTAACAATTTTAACCCTAACCCTCATTTAAAGTATCAAGTTCACCAAAAAAACAAAACAAAAAAGGATACAGACTTTAAATTAATTTATTTTAAAAAAGCATTTCTCCACTGAAGCAGAACAAACATCAATTTCTTTTCTTACTATTGTTTGGAACGTGTACAATCAGAAAAACAGATTGGCCAGGTCGCAAAATACGTCATCAAGCAAATGGATGTGTGAGTAGGAGGGGTCTGCCAACACCACAACATCAACGCAGCCTGGAGGGACCGTGGAGGGGGGGGATTTGACAGAAACAAAAGAAGAAGAGGAGCAGGGGGAAATGAAAGACATTTAATCAAGTGCAGCTCTGGTCTCTTTTTTTTGTTAATGACTTCTCTGTGGTCGGATACATGCAGGGGTGAAAACCCGGAACTACACATGGAGATCTGTGCAAGTATTGAAATATGAAGGAATATCAAAACAACAGGGAGGGGAGGGGGGACAGAAGAAAGTTTACCAAAAACTGTTACACCGTTTTCACCAAACAAATGAAAAGTTCACGTAAAAAGTTCTCTAACTTAGTTTCTGAAATGTCAGCGCTTTGAAAGCTTCCTTTAATTTATAATTTTTCTAGTTAAGTGTAAATACATTAAAAAAACTGCTATAATCCACATCTTGAACAACAGAATACTGCATATCTACGTACAGCTGCGGTTAAGGAGGGTCAGTAATGTGAGAGGCTAGCTGCCTGGAATTACAGATTGGCTCCAAGTTGATCCCTTTGACTTTATTTATTAGTTAGGAATAGAAAAACTGAGAATATTAATTGCTGAATGCTCGTCGTACTCGTCGCTCGGTTGGTCACGCGTCCCGATCGGTTGTGACGGGTCGGGGCGGGGGTAGGGGGCGGCGTTTCCTGCTGGCTGCTCCGATCTGCTCTGAGGTAGATGCGACAGAAAGGCGGCGTCCAGCCTGAACGACTCCGGGCCTCCTCCGCTTGGTCGAAGCCCGGCTCGTTTAAGGGTTTGCTGTTGCTAAAGGTTTCCTGTTTCTGGCTTCAGTCACAGCGCACACAGAAAACCTTCAGGTTTCTTTGTTCCTCACATTCCTGTTTTTCAATGGTGGCCATTTGTTGTTCTTTTAAAGGAAAACCGAACTGAAAGGGAAAAAGGTCTTCTCCGTTTGGCACCGTGGTTCTGAGCTGCAGGAGGAGGAGAAACAAAAACGACGGGGACGAGATAAAGAGAGGCGGTGGGTGAGGGGGGGGCGTGGTGGGGTTCTGTGTTGAGAGGTCGAACGGACTAATTTGGTTGGTCGTTGGCTGCCGGCGAGTCCGTCTCTGCCGCGGCGGTCGGTGCCGACTCCTCCTCGGTTTTCACGCGCTTGGCGTCCGGCTGCTCGCTCGCCGTCTGGTCTCCGTTCAGCCGCTTGGTGGGGAGGGAGGCGGAGGCAGAGGCGTGGGTCGCCAGCAGGTGGAGGGGGCTCGCTGCGGCAGGGAGAAGAGAGAAGAGTTAACAGCAGACTGCAGCCGGAGGAGAGCGGACCCTGGCTCCTGAGGGCCTCACCTTGGCTGGAAGGAGCCTGGAGGGCGGTGGTGATGCTGTGGCCGTTCTGTGTGATGGCCTTAATGGGCAGCTGGTGCTGACCCACGGGGGCCTGCTGCACGATGGTTACCGTCTGCAGGGGCGTGGCCGACTGGGAGCTCTGGATGATGCGACTGGAGGCGCCGACAGCACTGATGGCTGAAACAGTCTCTACTTTGACTGAAACCAGCAGAAAATACAAATCAGGTATAAAAATATAAACAACAGTTTTTAATTCTATCAATTTTTATTTTCTGAAAACAAACTGGATAAAATAAGGTTTCTGTAGATTTTAGATATTAGAACCATATAAAAAGTCTGATCCTTCTTCTGCTTGTTAAATGATCCATTAAACAGAATGAAATGTCTAAAGCCTTTTTCCTGGATTTCTGATAAATATTGCTCAGATATTCAGAGTTTTAGAACATTTTAAACAGTAATATCAGGTTTCTGATTGCTTTGCTGAGGCTATTTTGCGATAGTTACTGCATCTCTGCAGCGTAGCATGGAGGAGATTAGCATGCGGATCTGCTGATGTTTCCAGGAAGCCCAGTTTCCTTTGAAAACAACCTGCAGGTCATCTGCATTGCTCCGAAACCAGCGGAGCAACAGCAGCAGAAAACACGGCGCCAAGAACCGTCGCAGGTTCTGGAAACTTCTGATCCAAAACAAGCTTCCAGAAACATTGATTTCTAAATTAAATGAAAATCTTCATTTTCATCAGAGACGACGACTTTGGTCCGATGAACAACAGTTTGAATGGCCCTGATTACGCCGGCGTTAGAAAAAAAGATATATAAAGGAATTTAAATTATTCAGTTTAAAGTGGAATTTTACGAGAATTAATATAAAACATTCAAATATAGTATAGTATAAAAGTAGCAAACAAATAAGAAAAAAGAAGCACATTTAGGAGGAAAAAAAGTATCAAATTTGTGAGATTTAAACATTTACATTTGCAGTATATTGCAATATTAGGATACACGTTAACGTAGGCTACATAAAGCATTAATCAGGAAGCTTTAGTGATGGAAACAGATGGTACAATGGCCTCCTCATGGTAGTTTCTAAAGTTAAAATGAATGATAGATTAAATTTGTATTTTTTTCTCTCGTAATTTTGAGTTTGTCTGGTAAATTTTCTACTTTTCCCCTTTAAATTTGAATCTTTATAATCCAGAAAATGTGATTGTTCTCTTATTAACCTGCCTATTTATTCTCGTACATTTTCAACTCATTTCCTTTTAAATTTGCATGTTGATAATCTTGTAAAGGGAAGGAAGGAAGGAAGGAAGGAAGGAAGGAAGGAAGGAAGGAAGGAAGGAAGGAAAGACAGAGACAGAAAGACAGGAAGGAAGGAAGGAAGGAAGGAAGGAAGGAAGGACAGAGACAGAAAGACAGGAAGGAAGGAAGGAAGGAAGGAAGGAAGGAAGGAAGGAAGGAAGGAAGGAAGGAAGGAAGGAAGGAAGGAAGGAAGGAAGGAAAGACAGAGACAGAAAGGAAGGAAGGAAGGAAGGAAGGAAGGAAGGAAGGAAGGAAGGAAGGAAGGAAGGAAGGAAAGACAGAGACAGAAAGACAGGAAGGAAGGAAGGAAGGAAGGAAGGAAGGAAGGAAGGAAGGAAGGAAGGAAGGAAGGAAGGAAGGAAGGAAGGAAGGAAAGACAGAGACAGAAAGACAGGAAGGAAGGAAGGAAGGAAGGAAGGAAGGAAGGAAGGAAGGAAGGAAGGAAGGAAGGAAGGAAGGAAGGAAGGAAGGAAAGACAGAGACAGAAAGACAATAAGGAAGGAAAGACAGATAGACAAAGACAGACAGAAATAAAGACAGACAGACAGAAAGACACGACAGGAAGAATAGGAGAAAGAAAAGGAATGAAAGACAAAGAATTGGGGAGAAAAAAAAGAAAAGAAACATGGAAAAAGAGACAGACAGAAAGACAAAGGAAGAAACAAACTTTTCCCCTGACCTATTCCCCCCCCCCCGGTGAGAAAAGAAAGGAACCGACTTTCTTCACAGTTAGCATCTTTACCTTTGACCTCCGTGTGCTCCCCGTTCTCCTGCGGCTCGCTCTTGATGATGGTGGCGGGCTGGGCGATGACCGTGGACCCGGCTGGGATCTGCTGCAGGACGTGGACAGTCTGGACAGCGGGCTGGGAGCTGCTGGTGCTCACTGGGGAGGCCATGGTGTAAGTCACTGGCTTAATGGTTTGAGGTAACTGACGCTGGACTGCTATGAGTACCGGCTGGTTGCTAACAGGCGAGCCTGAAGGATTGATATGCAGATCAATATCACTGATGACGTCACAAAGTGACATAAAACTACCTGGATAAGACTGATGCAAGAAGCAGAATGATGCGTAATAAGGGGTCCTACCTGGTGTGTTTTGTGCAAAGCGTGCTTCCTGGATCACAGCCAGTTTGGGCTGGACTGTGGTGGTGGAAACCGGGGGGGGAGCGGAAGAAGTATCTGGTTCAAGGGGAACAGGGGAGCCCTCTCGAGATAGACTGTCTGGGGTCTGGACCCCGCTGGAGTGAGCTGAGAGAACCCCTGAATGATTGGGAGAAGCTGGGGCGCTCCTAAATAATCAACAACAGAAATTAAAGACATCAGTTCATCTTCATCCCCACAGATTACATATATTCAGCTACACTCTTACTGGATTAGAAATCCCATAAAGTGAACACAGAAAGAAGTGCAAGGTTTGCCCCCTGCAGGTCATTAGGCAGACTGCAGATCCTACTAGTTTTATTATTTTGATTAAAACATTTTTATTGGTCTAAAAGTGTGACAGTCAACATTTATATTTCCTTAAAAACTTTTAAAGGTTGTGACTTTATATTGAAACATGTATTTATTATGCTCTGCATGAGCTTTAAGCAAAAGCTACATTTTAAAAAGGAATATCTTTACACATTTCAGGCGATAAACCAACACAAAGTGGAGCCTGATTGTGCAGCAGAAGAAAAATAAAACAGCAATTTATTTAGTTAATCATTTTTACATAAATAATGTAAACAGTGGTCAGTCACCCCCACCTCAGTCAGTATTTTATCTTCTCTGGGCTTCAAGTTTTAGGTCTTTTGGAGCTGTTCCAGCTCTGAACTTCTACTTTTTCTCCACATTCTTGTTTGCAAAGAGATTCAAACTTAAACTGGATTGGCAGGCTCCCCACATCATGCTTGTGCCACCACCATGTCTGACGGTGGGGTGATGTGCAGTCTTAGTTTCCTCATGGTGAACATTAGCTCAGCTGTTTTATTCTCATCTGAACAGATCCTCTTCCTTCTCGTGTTCTTCTCAACATATTTTATAAAAGCTTGATTGAATATAATCTTCCACTGGAGTTGTGGCTCCTTCAGAGTCACGTAGCGTCTCTGAATAATGCTCCACTTCCCAGGCAGTCAATCTGGACCTCTACAGGTGCTGGTCATAAAATTAGAATATCATGAAAAAGTAGATTGATTTCAGTAATTCCATTTAAAAAGTGAAACTTGTATATTATATTCATACATTACATACAAACTCATATATTTCAGATGTTTATTTTGTTTAATTTTGATGATTACAAATGACAACAAATGAAAATCTCAAATTCATCATATCAGAAAATTAGAATATTGTGAAAAGGTTCAAAATTGATGGCCCCTGGTGCCACACTCTAATCAGCTAATTAACTCAAACCACCTGCAAAAGCCTTTAAATGGTCTTTCAGTCTAGTTCTATAGGCTACACAATCATGGGGAAGACTGCTGACTTGACAGTTGTCCAAAAGACGACCATCGACACCTTGCACAAGGAGGGCAAGACACAAAAGGTCATCGCTAAAGAGGCTGGCTGTTCACAGAGCTCAGTGTCCAAGCACATTAATAGAGAGGCGAAGGGAAGGAAAAGATGTGGTGGAAAAAAGTGTACAAGCAAGAGAGATAACCGCACCCTGGAGAGGATTGTGAAACAAAACCCCTTCAAAAATGTGGGGGAGATTCACAAAGAGTGGACTGCAGCTGGAGTGAGTGCTTCAAGAACCACCACACACAGACGTATGAAAGACATGGGTTTCTGCTGTCGCATTCCTTGTGTCAAGCCACTCTTGAACCACAGACAGCGTCAGAAGCGTCTTGCCTGGGCTAAAGAGAAACAGGACTGGACTGCTGGTGAGTGGTCCAAAGTCATGTTCTCTGATGAAAGTAAATTTTGCATTTCCTTTGGAAATCAAGGTCCCAGAGTCTGGAGGAAAAGAAGAGAGGCACTTCATCCACGTTGCTTGAAGTCCAGTGTAAAGTTTCCACAGTCAGTGATGGTTTGGGGTGCCATGTCATCTGCTGGTGTTGGTCCATTGTGTTTTCTGAGGTCCAGGGTCAACGCAGCCACATACCAGGAAGTTTTAGAGCACTTCATGCTTCCTGCAGCTGACCAACTTTTTGGAGATGCAGATTTCATTTTCCAACAGGACTTGGCACCTGCACACAGTGCCAAAGCTACCAGTACCTGGTTGAAGGACCATGGTATCCCTGTTTTTATTGGCCAGCAAACTCTCCTGACCTTAACCCCATAGAAAATCTATGGGGTATTGTGAAGAAGAAGATGCAATACACCAGACCCAACAATTCAGAAGAGCTAAAAGCCACTATTAGAGCAACCTGGGCTATCATAACACCTGAGCAGTGCCACAGACTGATCGACTCCATGCCACGCCGCATTGCTGCAGTAATACAGGCCAAAGGAGGCCCAACTAAATACTGAGTGCTGTACATGCTCATACTTTTCATGTTCATACTTTTCAGTTGGCCAACATTTCTATAAATCCTTTGTTTTTATTGGTCTTCAGTAATATTCTAATTTTCTGATATGATGAATTTGAGATTTTCATTTGTTGTCATTTGTAATCATCAAAATTAAACAAAATAAACATCTGAAATATATGAGTTTGTATGTAATGTATGAATATAATATACAAGTTTCACTTTTTAAATGGAATCACTGAAATCAATCTACTTTTTCATGATATTCTAATTTTATGACCAGCACCTGTAAGTCTTGGTAGGACTGCAGTTGCTCCATCCTTTCCACGTTCAGATGATCGATTTAAGTAGATGTGGGAGATGTTGGGGTTTTGTTTTAGGACCTAACCCTGCTTTAAGTTGAACCTGAACTCATCCCAGATCCATCATCTGGGCTCCTTGAGCTTCTTAAAGCTGGTTGTTCTCCAAAAAACCTCAGAGGCCAGAAACAGAAAGGCTCCATTTATGTGACGACTTTTGAAGGTAACTTGTTACAGTTTTATTTAATGGTATCAGAGTAAAGATGGCTGAAAACCAGACTCTACTAATCATGGATTCTAATGATTCAGTGATTTTCTTTGCTCTAAACAGAGTTCCTACAACATAAGGCAAGTCAAATTCAAGACTTTTTAAGACTGTGTCCCTTCAAATAAAACTTTAAGACCAACTTTACAATAAACACAAGAAACAACAACAAACAAACAAACAAACACAAAAACACCTGGTTGAGACAGATTTATATTTTAACATAAACCTCAACATTTATATTTTCTGGCCCAGTAGAAATGTTTACAATTTTGAAAAACTTTCCATATAGGATAAAGCTAAAAACACACTAATAACAGATGGATTATTATTATTAATTGGATAGATTTTAACAACTACACTGGAAAAAAACCTAAATCTAGATAAGTCATTTTTTCTTAAAATAAGTGTGTTTGTTCTTGGATTGAGGAGGTAAAAGACATTTTGCCAATAGAACAAGACAATTTACACTTAAAATAAGAAAACACAGTTGCTTTGTCTTATTTCAAGTGCATATTATCTATTATTTAAGAGTAAAAATACTCATTCTATTGGCAAACTATCTAATTAACCTACTCAAATTAAGGGTAAATACACCTAATTTATGACATTTTTTACTTATTTCGAGATCGTTGATCCCATAATAGCTAATTGTAGGTGAACCACCAAATGTTATCCGGAGATTTGGTGCTACTGGTGCTGTTTTTGACGTCTGAGATGCTGTAGAGGCTTTGCAGAGACAAGGGTTGGACAGAAGTGAGAAACAGCTGCTGCTTCACTGTAACCTGATTTTTGGTGCTTTGTTTTTCCCTCTTCACATGTCTGACTCCACAGCTTTGATTCCGATCGTTCAGAGCTTAAATGACTTCTCGCTCAAAATACGCCATTCCTCATATACATTACCTGGTAATGTTTTTAGCCATGCAGAAAACTCTCGGCTGGATAGCCAATTTTCATTGAATTTACACTTCCCCATATTGTTCAGATAAAAATTTATCGGCGCATCGGCCCAAGGTCTGTTTGCAACATCGTTTTCATTGGTTGAGCTGTGAGGATGGAACTAATAATGGTTACAGCGAAGCCGCTCGGTAAATGTAAAAAAATTTTTGATATGAACTACAAAATAAAATCCTATTTATGACTTGGTAACAATTTCAAGACCTATGAAAGACCGATTTCAGAGATTTTAATACCAATTAAGGCCTTATTTTTATATTGAAGAATTCAACCTGAGTGAAGTTGGCCCCCCCACCTTCTTGAAATCAGACAAAATTAGTGTCAAACGTTTGTGCAGCAAAAATTTTCGTTTGTGCCACTATCATTTTAAAGATATAAAGAAAGATTTCTAGAGGTCATCAAAGGTCAACCAGCCCCCCCACCTTTTTCAAATCAGACGAAATAGGTGTCAATCAACTCAGCTCCATTTGTGCAGCAAAAATTTTCATTTGTGCTGCTTTGGCTTTGAAGATTTGAAGAAGGTCGGGGGGCTGGTTGACCTTTGATGACCTTTAGAAACATCTCTTTATACCTTTAAAATGAAAGCGGCACAAACTAAAATTTTTGCTGCACAAACGTTTGACACCAATTCTGTCTAATTTGAAGAAGGTGGGGGGCTGGTTGACCTTTTGACCTTTACATTTTCATTAATATCTTCAAAGCCAAAGCAGCACAAACAACAATTTTTGCTGCACAAACGTTTGACACTAATTTTGTCTGATTTCAAGAAGGTGGGGGGGCCAAGTTCACTCAGGTAAGAATTCAATGCCTTTTAAGACTTTTTAAGGAGGATCTGTGGGAACCCTGTCTAAAGCCAACATAATGAACTGAGGTTGAAGTGTGTGAAAGTGTAAATAGTTTTTTCTTCTTTTAATGTGACAGACCTGGAGGAGAGGGGTCCATGTGGGGTTCTGAAGCAGGGCACCCCCCGGGGCCTTCGTTTCCTGAAAGCCTGCTCAATGAGCTTGGCCTCTGAGGAAGGGTCTATCCTCCAGAAGGAACCTTTTCCCGGTTCCTCCTGTGACCTCGCCACTTTGATGAAATAACGGTTCAGAGACAGGTTGTGACGGATCGAGTTCTGCAACAATAAAAAGAGACATCAGGAAACCGAAGCGTCGCACGGCGCAGATTACCCAAAACCAGGAAGTCCAAACTAACCTGCCAGCCCTTGTCTGCCGTCCTGTAGTACGGGTAGTTCTTGGTGATGTGATTGTAGATACCGTTTAGTGTGAGCTGCTTGTCCGGAGCCAGAGTTATGGCCTGGACTATCAGCTGTGCATAGGAGTACGGTGGTTTGGAGTCGTCCTGCAGAGCAGAGAAAACACCCAGCAGTCAATAACACTTCATTTAAGAGCAGTTAAACCAGAGAATGTAAACGCTAATAACTCATGAACTTTAGTTTCTTAACTAAATTTGACTGCAGTATCATTAAAGGTCGTAGGTACAATTTCTTCCATCAAAACGATACATTTTTTAAGCAAACTAAATCCACAGAACACAAAGGGTTTCGCAGAAAGAAAGTAGCGCAATTTTCGGACTATAAGCCGCAGAAGCTAAATTGCATGATTTGTACATATACAAGCCGCACGTTTTTTTATGTTTAATTACTATATGGTTCATGCACAGAGACGATCGTCTGGAAAGAGGCAACTGTTTGGGGAAGCTCCTATTTATTAACATTTCAACACAATTGAGTTGAGACAGTTCTTCCTGCTGGCGTCTCCGTCTCACATTGACTCGTTGTTTCCAAGGTTACGAGCAGCGGTTCCATTTCCTTCGTTTACTGCCAAATTGACTGCCTTTAACTTAAAAGCTGCATCATATGCTTTTAAACGATTGTTTTCCATAATGAGGGTCTCACACAAACTGTCTTGCACTCGCAATGTCCGTCTTTTTTCGGAGTCTGCTTCCGGAGGACGTCCTCATTCCCGCGGCGTGGCTACTTGTGTGTTGTAGCAAATGTGACGTCAACATGGTGGATGGTAAAATCCATAGATTTAGGTACCGTATTACCTTAGTGGCCGTTAGCTGTACAAGTCCATAGATGAGCCACAAGGTCGAAAAATAGGGAAAAAGTTGCGGCTTATAGTCCTAAAATTACGGTACTTATTTTACTGAAGAACAAAGTACGTAAAGTATGCAAATATTTTTGTGATAAATTTTTACTCCTGATTACGATGTCAAACTCAACCTAAACAGATTCTATTTTAAATCTTTAGTAACTCATAAGAGAGATGAAAAAGTGCTTTTTCAATAAGAAGCATAATGACGGTGGACTCTGTTCAAGTTTCTAAGCTTTGGAGCCGACTTGAGGAAGCAAAGAGGCTCAGAGGGCCTCAAAGGATGTTGATTCCTTAACTAACTGGTAAGCTAAATGTTGAATATGGTTAGCATTAGAAGAAGGGTGTGTGTGTGCGCAACTAACTGGCAGGCAGGAGTTAAAACTTGTAGCTATCGCCTTTAAGATCAAACCAGGAAGTGATGGCAGCAAAACAAAATGATTAACTTTAGCTTTAAAAAAAACACAAACAAACCCGGTTGGGTGTGAAATTAGCCAAACTTTGAAGACTTTCTCTAATTTAGTTCTAAGTTTAGTGATGAGAAACCGAAGCACTCATGGATTACAGATCGCAATTTTTTATTTGTTAAAAGACAAGGTTGATGCCCCCTCTGAGTATTTATATGAACACTTATCAGTAACTAAGCATCAGGTACATTAAAACAGCTAAAATATATATCATTTTGTCGACCTTATTCCGTTGGTTCTGATATTTCAGTTATTGAGACGCTAAAGTTGTCGTTTCTGGACTTGAAAGGAGTTAAAATTAAAAAAATGAAAATACAGATGGAGTGATTTATGTAATTTAAAAGAAATGATTGCTGTTCAGCGTTATTCATATAAAAAATAAAATAAAAAATAAAGATGAGTTGGAAATATTTTTCCGAGACTAATAGCGGGCCTGGCATGTAGCCTTGAGGGACGCCTTTTTTCTCTTTGGCCCATTTAGAATGAAGTTACCTTAATCTAAAAGTCTTAAACTCGGCCTGTTAGAGGATTTTCAAACCAAACAACCAATAAAAAACAAGAATCTAAGAGACGTTTGATAATTTTGTAATGATCAATGACATTTATCTTTAAAGAAAAGGCCAGAGAGCTTTGTCTCAGTTTTTATTTATAGGCGCAATGACCAACTTACTCCCCCCCCCACTGATGTAATGAAGCAGAGTGGGCCACCCCTCACCTTGGGACTGTCTCCTCCAGAGGCATCTTTGTCGTTCTCAGGCTGGGAGTTGTCATTAATAAGCTGCAGCTCCACAGAGCCGACCATGCGACTACCCATCCTGTAGCCTGAGGAGCCCGCCCCCCGCGGGCTGGAGGGGCAGGAGTTAGCAGCGCTGTCGATAGGAAACAAGACGGAACCAAATCAGGACAAAACGACAGGATTCGGAGCTTAAAATAAAACAAAGGGCCTGGTTTGCTCATCTGCAGTCTGTGCTGCAGTGACACGCTTTTCACTGGCATCTATGCAAATTAGCCCACCTCCCTGGCTGTGTGGGAACGCTGCAATCACTTAAGCAGCAACGGGATGAGACGTGCTGATGGAAAAGATGATTTCCATAAATGAATGTATTTTCTCAGATTAATGCAGAATGTGAGGATAGGAGACTGTTATCCCTTTAACGCAGGAATAGGCCACTTTAGGTCCCATGAGCTGGGGTCCTGCAACAGGTTTTGGCCAAACAGGTTTTGGCAGTCGTGGGTGAGCGGTTAGGGTGTCAGACTTGGATCCCAAAGGTTACCGGTTCGACTCCCGACCCGCCAGGTTGGTGGGGGGAGTAATTAACCAGCGCTCTCCCCCATCCTCCTCCATGACTGAGGTACCCTGAGCATGGTACCGTCCCGCCACACTGCTCCCTTGGGGCGCCATTGAGGGCTGCCCCCTTGCACGGGTGAGGCATAAATGCAATTTCATGGTGTGCAGTGTTCACTTGTGTGTGCTGTGTCACAATGACAATGGGAGTTGGAGGAGTTTCCCAAAGGGGCTTTCACTTTCACTCAAACACATTTGAATCAATAGCTGAAATACCTCCTTAATGTGCAGTCAGGTTCCTCTAGAGCTCTGCTTTTAATCTCATCCCTTAATTTAAGGTGATCTGGAAGAGGGGCACGTCTAAAAGTTGCAGGACACGGCCCCTCAGGGACAGGAGACGTCCATCCCGGCTGTAAGTCTGATCATTTGCAAAATAACCTCAGATTTAAAGCTAATAGGACTGGACCGTGAGTCCTTTCAGGGTGAAGGTACCTGATGGTGCCAGTGGGCGATGGCAGGGGGCTCATTAGGTGAGCAATGTTGTCTGGAATGTTGATGGTAAGGGGGGAGATCTGAGGCTGAACTGGTTTCACTGGGGACTCTGGTGCCTCTCGCTTGGCTTTCTTCCAGCTGGACAGGGCTGTGAAGTTGATCTTAATGTTTGTGCTGGGAAACCTGAAAGTGCACCTGCAGAAAAGAGAGACAGGGAAAGTTAAACTTAAACGAAACAAGTCTGACAAACAAGAACAGAAGGAAAGTATATTTAGTGTATTCCTTTTTTTCCCTTTTAAAATTCATACAGCGTGCAATACGTTTTTTTTCTGAATTCCATACGTTTATTTAGAAACGGTAATCCACTGAGAATACTTTTTCTAATTGATCAAAAAAATTGTCCATAAATTAATTAATACCTAAAAGAATCTTTATCTGTAACCTCAGCTCTATAAAAACCTGAACCAATCCAGGTTCAGGGTTCCCAAACGGCTGTCTGTCTGAACCGTTTACTCTCTCCTTCTTGTACCCAATGAAACGCTGCATCACTGCTGCCCCACCCCACCCACAGGTGGATCAGCTCAAAGTCTCACTTGGTTGATCCGATAGTTTGCATATGAACGCCGCCTCCCAATAGAGAAAGAAATGGGTGTGGGCAAAACAGAAAGAAAACATGGGTGCAACAGCAACGATAAACACTCTTTGTGCTTTAGCGCTCTATATATGCAGAAATAAGTTAGTCGTCAGCGTATTACTTTATTTAGACGCAGTTTTTAGACGCAAAACACTGTAAAACTGTTATTGTAATTTCTATGATTTTAATATTAGCTGCAGTGAGAAACTGTTTTCTGGATGAGGAGTAAATAGTTTACATATCTAAAAAAAAGTTAAATTTGTTCTACTTTTCAATGTGGTGATCAGAGCAAAATAGTGCGACTGGTTATTCACTTGATAAAAGGGGCCAAAAAAGGAGATTTAATCACTGATAATCATTTATGTATACAACTTGACATAAATGGATTGAAAAGCCCAGAAAACAATCATATGTTCATTAAAAATGTCCTGGAAGGAAAGGAAAAGATGCGTGATTCTGAACACCATGAAATATTCTGATGGTTAGCTTCAGACGTTAACAGGGATGAAAAAAGACAAACTGTTGGTGGAAGTCTGGTTCTTTGGAAACAGCTGAATGGAAAGAAAGATCCCTGTTGGGTTTAAGCTGCTTGGCACCCTGGAGACGGCGCAGGAACACACAAAAAGCTGGGTTTCCATTCAGCTGAAGTCTGCAAGGAAAGGCGTTTTAGTCTTCTTGTGCCAGGCTTTCACAAAGCCAGCATTAGCTGCAAGTACAGTATCTGTGCCACCTTCATCTAAAAAAGCTCTGCTGCTCACAGGAGGGGCCCAAAGCACTTCCTACAGTCAGATGTTTTCATCAAATCTGTAGAACCTCAGGAGGGTCGAATCTTCTCAGATAAAAATAACATCAGACTCATCCAACGACTGTCAGAACAATGAAATCTAAATATACATCAATAAGGTGTCAGCTTCTTTATGCTACTGTGCTAATAATGAAGGCAAAACACTGGAATAAAGAAATACTCAGCTTTGCATTCTGCAGTTTGGTGGAACAAAGACAGAGAAAGGTCTGCTTGAAATTCAAACATATCTGAATAGAATGGTTTATATTATAAAATCAACTTAAGTTTAATAGATCAGTAATAGGTTGGGGTGTAAATAATAGTCGCTTTGTATCGATGCATCGATCCAACAGTCAACGATCCGATGCATCGACACGTCCGCAAGAGAATCGATTCATGTTTTTTTTCCTCCGGTCTATTTTTATCCATTTGCTCCTGGACGTAATTCTCCCTCCCGTGCTTCGGTGGCGCTAAACCTATTTTGCCCTCCTACCTCGCTTCCTGGTTCTACTCTTACAGCAGTGTGTTGCAGTGAGCTTGATGCAGACATTTTTGATTTATGCTCAGTATTTAAGCGTGGTCTGCGCTACACGCTGTGGGTCTAGATACGGCCGAGGCGGAGAGGAAGTGGGGGCGAGTTTAGTCCGACGACGGAGGGACATGAGGGCCAAAAAGAGCAGAGATCCAGGGTTAATTTTTTTCAGTGAATGAGGTTTTAATAGTAATAGGTAGAGTGTAACTTCTCTACTTCTGTTATTTTCTGTAGTTTCTCAAAAAAGAAAGTATAGCCTGTAAGGTGTAAAAAAAAAAGAACCAGTTAATCGAATCGTATCGTGGTGTATCCTTGAGTATCGAAAATAATCGAATCATTGGGTCAGGAAATCGATACTGAATCGCATCTCTAAATGAAATATTGTAGTATCAAACACAATCCAGTTTTTCTTAACCCCAAATTGGTACATACAAGTCGCATTCAAAAGAAATTACATGAAATGTTCAGAAAAGCAGATAAAAACTGGACTAAGAGCTGATTCCTCTCAGAAACTATGACCCAGGAGAAATGAGTGATGGAATATTTCTCCCCATATTGACCATATTTAGGCAAACTGCCCTGTTTGGGTTTTAAATAGGCCTCTTAAGCAGTGCAAAGTAGGGGTGTGAAATGGCAAGAAGTTGGTGAAACATTTATCATGATACATATTTCACAACATGATATATCCCAATATATCCTGATACATTAAATTCTATAAATTAAAATGTTTATAATACTATAGCTATGGAAAACCTCATATTGTTTTTGTTCTGTTGCAGCTGATGCAGAGCAGGTGAATAATAAACGTCCATCCCCGTGAACACTGGGACGGAACTCAATGGGAAAGGAAAGGATTCTGGTTTCAACCGTTGCGTATATTAGCTGCGACACATGAATCAAGATGCTATGACCAAAAAAAAATTTTTTGATTGACAGATGACCGTTGATATATGATTGGATGAATTTAGGTGTAAAAGATGATGTATAAATAACTGGCCTGCATAAGATAACGAAAAAAAAAACAAACAAAAAAAACACAGATTTTAAGACAGGACTTTTTTAAAATAGAATTGTTTTAACTTTTGGGACAATATCGTCTGATAAATAGTACATTTATATACATGTTTAACCCAGAATGATTTGACATTTAAATATGACTTCACTATGACTTTGAGTGATTCAACCAAGCAACTCGCTTTTAAAGGAAAACAAAAATATAAAAAATCTATAAATAAAATGCTAACGCACTTATTTTTAATACTGTAATGTTAGGCTGATTAAAACAAAATAATTCCCCTAGGCTTATCTAAAGAGGCAACAGAGATGTTCTGAGTTTCAACACCAGATAAAAAAAAAAAAAATCTGGAAGAAAACAGTTAATCTGTCAAAAAACTAAAACGATCCAAACAGAACAGATATTACTAAATGGTCCTGCAGCATCAGACTGGTTTTTCTTTTTTTCCCGCATAAACACTAACAAGATGCATTAATGAAACAGGCTCTGGCCAATAAACAAATAAAACTATTAAAGTCGCTCTTTGTTTCCTATTAAACTACATCAGGTAACAAGGTTTTGAAATTTAACATTAAATCTCATTCAAGTTAAGCTTTAAATGTTGTTAACCTGATATTTCACACATGCATTCCTTGTGAAATGATCTTAAACTGATGTTTAATTGTAAAAAAAAAAATAAATTAATAAATTAAACAGAGCTCATTGGACAGTTTTCATTTCAAAACTTTTTTTACCTCCTTGCAATAATATGAATGAGAATTTAACCTGTGTGTGCTATAGCGTTAGCAAACATTAGCAGTTAGCCATGGTTTGGTTACCATTGTTTTTTTTTGCAGGCGCAGCAATGAGGTCCCGCCTGCAGCTCAGTTCCTGATTGATGGAAACCAGAACTTTTGGTGAAATAGAGACGAGAAAAAGCGATAGCAAGGTGGGCTAATGTTAGCATGATTTCAGGTACCATGACTCTCGGATTGTTTTAACTAAAGCCAAACACCAACACACACATAGTGGCCGTTTCTCAATTCACTAGAACGTGAGTACCCACTTGTTTCCTCGCCAACTATGTTCTTGAGAAGATCACAGGAAAGTCTGGACTTGGTGAGAACGGGAGCATGGCGCATAAATATGGGTCAATTGGAACAGAAGCGTACTGATGACATCACCACACGCTCGGCTCGTCTAAAGCTGCATTTCACCTCCTTTTATTAATCGTCTAGATAATAATAAATTATTACTTTTTTCATTTAGTGGGGGAATAATGATGGACACAGTCAGATAAACACAAATCAAATGAACAGTTTGCCAAAAAAATTGCCATCAGACCCAGCGGTACTTCACACACGGCTACGCTGAGAGAGGGCTGCTGCAGAGGAGCTAACGTAAGCCTCGGAGCGCCGCTGGTTGCCACGGTCCTCTCAACTTCGGAAATTGTTTTTTTAATTACACATTAAATCGGTAAATGGACCATATAGTGATGCTTTAAAGTATAATATTATCACCTCAAATTATCTTAAAACGTACTTTTATTGAACAACAGCAACAGAAAAGAGAACTTTCAACGGAGCGCTCGATTGAAAGCTGCTGCTACCGCAGTGCATGCTGGGACAGCTGTCAATCTCAAGAACGGACAAGTCTGCTCTGATGCATGCTGGGTAAAGAGGGAGGGGCCAAAACAAAATCCAGGGACTATCTTTGTTCTCGGTCTGCTGTTCATGTGAATTGGAACAGTACTAGGGCTGAGGCTGATGATCTTTAACGAGCACATGAGAACGCACAAACACACATATTGAGAAACGGCCAGTGACAAGTGATGCGCAGATGCCATTTTTGGCCCCGATACCTGGCTGTGCAGTATTGGCCAATACCGATACCATACGGATACCATCTGTATGAAAGTGATGTGTGTGTATATATGAAGAACTGCAAACTACGTAGATGTAAAATAATCATGGCTTCAAGCTGCTGCCTTCCTTTGCAGGCAAAATAATAATAGAAAGTGAATCCAGTAGAACTTTTTATTGTCTACCTGGAATGAGTGACAATAGTTGAATAAACTTTTGGCTCTCAAAATAGTATTGGTGCCCTATTTATCAGTACTTACTGATACCGATACCATCATTTTAGTGGTGGATCAAGGCCCTGCCCGATACTGGTATCTGTGCAACACAAACTGTGACAATCAAAAAAATCTTAATCTCCGGGCGATGACTCCTTTAAATAAGTTGAGAAAATGTCATATATGGGTGTCCTGATCGGTTATTGAAAACTGGCCCCAAAATGAATATTGGAATAAATCGCCCTGATTCTAAAACCTCCGCTGACAGAAACACTCTGCTTCTGTTTAAAGTTTAACCCACTAGTTATTAATAACTGGGTCGGTAGTTCTCATATCTATTTTAGTTGACTTTTGTTCTTTTTTTGAAAAATATCACTTGACAAAAACTCTTAACATTTCACGCTACAAAATGCTTGATAAAACATGCGTGATTTGTGCCATTAATGTGGGTCAATAATCAAAGCCAGACGTCCCTCAGTTCAGTTGTTTTGGACTCCAATCGCAGATGTGAAAATCCTGAACATTAAGAAAAAAAGCTGGAAGAAGTTTTAAATAATTAGCTTTTTTCTTTAAAAAGCAAAAAACCAAAAGGGTAAATATAAAGTCTGCATATGAAACTAGATGCTGTAAGCTTTAGAAAACTGCCGGTCTGGAGGAATGTTGTGGTTTTTAATTCCTGCCTGTGGATCTCCGCGTGTGGATGAAGACCACAGACGCAGAATCAAAGTGAGTTCAGTATGTCATTGAACACCCCCTCCCCTCCTGCACTATACAGAACCCTTTTTATAACCCCATTTTTCTCACACAAGAACAATGAGCCACAAACTATGAAAAAAAAAATGACGAAAACACAGTTGCTACGCTGCAAAGCCGCGACGACGGCAACAAACAAAGCTGGTTCAGCTGAAAGCTTTCACTTGAATTTCACCCCCACCCACCGCGCTGCAGAGAATGTAAACAAAAGAGGACAGACACAGAGGAAGAGCAGCAGCTTGGAGAGGAATTGTGGGTGTGGGAGAGGACAGAGGGTTGAGGGAGGAAGGGAATCGGGGGAAAAGGGTCGTTCCTCTATGCCGACTGAATCTTACATCATCGGAGAGGAATCTGAGGAATACCAGCAACCTGAACCACAGCTCCACAAGTTCCCTCATGCTACCAGTCTGCTTCTTAACACAGTTGATGCTATTTTCCTTAATATGAAATGTCTGAAAAGGCCCAAGTTGGATTAATAAATGACTCTATAAGTCACTCATTTTACTTTACAGTTTAGGACGCATGCATGTGAATTGCAACCCTACAGAGGATTCAAAGAAAACTGTAATCTTTCAAACTGGCAGGAAAACATTCACCGGGGACGGAAACTGCATCAAGTCAAAACAAGTCGCTGTTTTTCTCACTGTTAGAAAATGGTTTCATGTTGGGAGATTGTGCAACATGTGAGCACAGTGAGCAAATTCTGAACAGAGCTGGCAGGAGCTGCAGGCTTTGTTTACATTGCAGGACACTTCTGTGAATAAACTGCAACCATTATTTTGGCACGACCAGATTCCAAACAAATCTGTCTGAGGAAAATGTAAACAACTCTGGCTGTTGGAACCAGAAGAAAACCGTCAGGAAAATCTGCAAAAACTCAGCTAAAAAAAGAAACACTGACTAAATGCAATAGCTGCATGTTGAGCCATATTAGAAACTCTCAGGATGCATTCATACAGCTGCCATTTTTAGGAGGGAATTTAAATTCAAATTAAATCCATTCATCTTAAGTTTAGTTTTATCATTTAAATGTTAGGATTAAATTTTGCATTAGGTGGAGGGGATAAAACCCTGTTACAAAGTAGCTTCATGTAACAAGCCCATTGACCTCAAGTTGAGGTTTATTCAAAACTTATTTTATGACAGAACTTTATTGAAAAAAAAATACAGACATGCAAATTAACAAAGAAAGGAAATAGAAAAGAAATTAAGAGCATAAATCAAAACTTTAAATTGGCTTTAGGTTCTAAATAAAACCACCAAGTCAGTTGCCGGTTGGTTGGTTTTCTCTCTTTCAAACATCTTTAGATCACGTCAAGCAACAGATTGTTCTTTAAGGCAGGATGGTGCTGATTTGGAAGAAGAAATACTGTTGCTACTGTAAATGTAGCTGTGCGCCGCGATACTTTTAAGACGCATCCTCTGTTCCTTCATTCCATGCAATGGTCCAATGAAAGCGGACTGTTCTGGGGTCCTGATAAACTATGCAGACTGGCTAATTTAACCGTGCCAGGGTAGAGCTCCCAGGTCTCTGTATGGGTCATGGTTTGAGTTCATAAAGACTGAGGGAAAAAAAAGAAATGGATAAAATCAAGAAGATCCTGCCCAAAAACATCTAATTTAATGGAAATACAGTTCCAATGAAATCAGAGCAGGTAAATAGTTTTTAACATTTTTTTATCCTTTTATCCTTTTTTATCCACCTTAATACCACTCAGATCTTCTAGTTCAAGCCTACTTTGTGCACCCAGAACTAGAACCAAGCACAGAGAGGCAGCATTTAGTTCCTATGCTCAAACATTGCCTCAGATTGTAATGCAGGTAGTTTGACTGTAATCTTTAGTTTTACTCACTAGAGGAAGTGGAAAAGGCCAAATAAACAAAGGCCTTCTGTTAGAAAAATATCATACGGCTTCCCAAGCTTTAGGCTTAAGCTGTGACTGACAAGTTAATCTCAAAACACACAAACGGTTTAAGCTAAAAAACACCAATTCAAGTTTGGCAAGTCTTGCGATTTTTATGACCGTTTTCCAAATAGGCGACATACAGAGCTCTACTTTATCAGTTTTCTGAATTTTGCAATGTAGAACAGAGACCCCCCCCACCCCCCCGGAAAAACCAGATCCAGGCCTTAACTCTGAAATCTGTGAAGAAAACTCCTTTAATAGGAAGGAAATGATGGAAGGCACAAAGCAGAGAGTTAAATAATTAAATGATGCAACTTCTTACAAGAGCGGTGCTTTTTTTTAAGATGAAGAAAAACAAAGATCGTTATTTTTGCTGCAACATAAAGCATCATCTCTACCACCAGATGGACATTTTCTTCCCACAGTAACAACCGAGGATTTTAAAGGAGTCATAACCTGGTTCAGGGTTCAGTTAAGTTCCTTCTGAAATTGTCCTGAAATTCAAATAAATCAATTTTAGAAGAAAAAAATAAATAAATAAATAAATGGAGCTCAATCTGGCCCATTACTATAATAATAATAATTTGGCTTTGGTGTATGTGCTATAAAGTTTATGTAGTGCTAACGATGTTAGCAGTTAGCCATGTTTGTTTACTGTAGTTTTCTGGTCTCTTACAGACAAAGAAATAGGGGTGGTAATAGCAAGCCAGGCTAATGTTAGCATCATAAATTGCAAGTCAATGTGGAGAATCAAAATCTTCCATTTAAACGAAAAATCCCTCAAAAAAAAAAATATAAGTAAAAAAACCAACAAGCTTTCACACCCTGGATAGCCCAATAGTTATACACAGAGGCTCAAAAGTCTAATTTTCAGTTGATGACTTATTCAAATCATTTTCTATGGATCTACTTTATAAAAGTGTGGTTTTATTAACCCAAAAAAGGTCACAAAATATAAAGAGGTTATAGCCTCTTTATATTACCCTTTTGAAACCGTGCCCAGATCGGTCCGTGTTAAGTGTAAATGGCACGCACAACTGAACCGGACCGTGCCAGACACAACCGATCCGCGCTAACATGGTACTAGCTCATCAGTAGGTCTCGCCGCGGTTCAGTTCTGGCTCAATTCTCAGATAACAAAGAGTGCTGTCATTTCCTGCATCTGTAAGCCCTGATGAGATTATCGTTTGTCGTATCCGCTTCCCAAAAGTTAAGTAAATTCACCAAAGGTTGCCTTCTTCGTCTGGCTCTCTACAAACGTGATTTGCTTGTTTACCACTAGAGAGCAGTAGTACCGTAGATCGCCGCTAGGAGGCGAGGAACCGTGCTAGCGTGGTGTGTAAACGGTCATAAGGAACCGAGCTTGGCACCGTTAAATGATCCAAGTTCTGCACAGAACCGTTTTCAGATGTTAGTGGAAATGGGGCTTATATATCAATTACAGCTACAGTGTGAGGCTTTTGCTTTTTTTCCAGTCATTGTTGGCTAATATATTCCAAGTGGAGATGAATTGATACAGGTTTATTGTTTAGAAATTTGCTCCCAGTATTGTTTTTCTCTGCTTTGTTTTATATTATAAGAACAAAACAATAATAAATGTTACATAAATTGACAATCCATCAGCTTCACGTAATGGGAAGACTGCCAAATGCACCAAAGAACTGGCCAGCGTGTGCGTGAATCAGCCGATGCAAGTAAGAAAAATGCTAACCAAAGGTTATGAATTTGCATTTTGCCTGCTAATACAATGTTTAGCCAGTTGGATATAGTCCCAAAGCAGCAGAAAGTTGCATCAGATACTTTTAACATTCCCCAAAAGGCCAAAGGTCACAGAGTGACGGAAGCAAAGATTCAAAAGGCACAAAAATGGGCAATTAATCGCAACTAATATATTGTCATAACGTCTGCTGTAATCACTGCCAGTTTTTTCATAACTGATACAGAATGTTCTGTAGAGTTGGGTTAATAGGCGACACCAAACTCGGCTATTTGGGAACAGTAAGGTTTTTCAAAAAGGAATGTAAAATCAGAATTTTGTGTCAGGATTACAGACGTAAACACAAGAAATCGACTCACAGTAATGTTACCGTTGTCCACTAGAGGGTGCAACAGTTCATTCCTAAACAGAGCTTCACTGGTATTTGCAATAGAAGTAATGTCAGAACAGATGCTAAAGCGGAAACATCAATGGATCCAGATTCCGATCAGGAATTATTTACATTTTAATGGCGACAAGAATGCAGAATGGACTTAATTATGTTCTTCTGTAAATATAAACACTCGATAAACTCCCTAAGTTATTACCTAAACTGTGCCCATTTAGCTGAGCTTTATGGTGGAGCAGCGCAGCTTCTCTGCTGTGCTGGGAAGGTGAGGACGTATTTAAAGTGGAGGGAATTATGCAAAGTGTTTGTTACAGAATAGTAATAACATGTTCGTCATAAGCGTGTGGAAAGGCTTTTTATGTTGATGGACTTCATGAAGCCGTCTCCTGCGAGCAACCAGAACACACCCCCAATTTATAAGAACTGCTAGCAGCAAAGTCTCTCTGGGCACTACAGGCTGGATTACACTAAAAACAGAAAGCTATATCACAGTTAGCGTCCACTTCTTGACACAAAGTGGCAAACAGAGAGTCTTTAGTTTTGGATCTCTATACATTAGAAATCAGAAGCGTTTCACATATTGTACTCATCTTTTCTAATTCAGTCCATTTGTTTTTTTCTCTATCCAGTCAGAAATGAATAGAGCTGGCACAATAAACCGTTAAAATATAATGTACTTTGTCTTTTGACTCAGTATATTGGAAAGAAGGAAAATAAATCCTTTTTATGTTAAGGAAAGATCCTCTTAATAAAAGAGAAAACTCAGCTTTTAAAGATTCTAAAATTTAATAATATTTAATAATTAGTTGATCAATACGATATTTGTACTTTAAAATAATTTAGGGCAGCTATCGCTTAATAATCAGATAGCAAAAGGCTCATTAAAGTAGATTTAATGAGTGGATAAAGTGGTGGAGTTCTGGATAAAGTATGTTGACAGACTAAAAAGTGTTTTATTTTAAATGGAAAATATTTATATATATTTGGTAAAATTACTGTTTTAAGTGGGTAGCTCTGTCAGCTTAAGACCAAAAGTCTCTAAACTCCATTAACGATTAATCACTAAATTATTTGACCAAGTAGCACTAAATTGGTGACTTAGAAACGACGCTGTCAAGGAACGCTATGGACAGAGGAAACATGCAAGAGGAGGAGAGTTTAGTGTCGGAGGTCGTGGATGAGTCTCCTCCGTCATCCATTTTTTATTTAGAGGAGGAAAGCGGGGACGAAGATGTTGTGGAAGAGGACGCCAGGGCGGCAGAAGCTTGGTTTGGTGTAGAAGGCTTCCAGCCGTACATGTTTGAGCCCTTGCCTCGCAACGCTGCCAGTTCTGTTAGCTCTACGCCTGCCGAAGACACAGACGTCCATCCCCGTGAACACTGGGACGCAACTCAATGGGAAAGGAAAGGATTCTGATTTCAACCGTTGCGTATATTAGCTGTGACACATGAATCAAGATGCTATGACCGAAAACATTTGATTGATAGGTGACCGTTGATAAGCAGAGGTGTCAAGTAAAGTACGAATGCTTCTTTACTGTACTTAAGTACACTTTTTAGGTATCTATACTTTACTCCATTACTTATTTCTCTTCTTACTTCTGACTCAATACATTTTCACACAAGTATCTTTACTTTCTATTCCTTACATTTTTAAAACAGACGTTACTCGTTCCTCTGGGCTTCGGTTTAACGTTTATAAATCTTTATTTCCCGTCATGTGCTCCATCCAATGCAGATCATTGGCTCCGCCCACATCTAGTGAAAACTAGTGTGATTGGATGAGTCATAGAACGCAAACACTCATTGGTTAGCTAAAGGAAATCGTCAGAAGCAAGCACTGCTAACGTGAATTGTCTATGCCATGCTACAATGTCGGATTCAGAAAAAGACGTCGAAATGTCTGAAAGGTCGGACACAGGTAAGAGTGTGTCCATTTTTTTCTAAACAGTCGAAGAATTGAGCTTTCAATTCATATAGCGGCATCTGGCTGATTTTTTTAAAGGTTACTTTAAACTTTTATACTTTAAGTAGTTTTTGGAGCACATACTTTTTCCCTTTTACTTGAATAAGGAGGTCAAGTTGATACTTCAACTTTTAACAGAGTGTTTTTAAACCGCAGTATCTATACTTCTACTTAAGTAACAAATGTGTGAACTTTTGAAACCACTGCTGATATATGATTGGCTGAATTTAGTTGTACAAGCTGATGTATAACTAACTGGCCTGCATAACAAAACGAAAAAAAAAAAAAGATTTTAAGACAGGATTTTTTTTTTTATAAAAATGTTCTACATTTTGGGACCACATATTCTTGTAAAGAGTATATTTATATACATGTTTAAGCCACAATAGTTTGACATTTAAATATGACTTTCATAGACTTCATAAACACATATCAGGAGATATAAAAATTATTTTAATGCTAACCAAAAATAAATTATGTTTTGCCTATTTACCTTTGACTACAATAGGTTTAAAAAAAAAGTTTAAATCCACTGGTAAGCTGAGGGGAACCAGATTGTAAATTCGTTTAAACTAAATAATATTCAGAATTGCTGATAAAGTGCATGGCAGAGTTTTTAATGCATGCATGAGGGTTGAACTCCTGTTTACCAGCCAGAGGAGTCTTGAGTGTGAATCTGATCTAGTGAACTGGAGGTCACGGCTTGTGTTAGTGTTGCTCTGCAGGGCGGAGATCTGCTGGTTTGTTTACGTTCTAAAGGTCCAGAGGAGTTTCATTCACAACTTAATACCCAGTAGGAAACACCCACAGAGTCTGGAGATAACTGCATCAACCAACACGTTTCTGACTGGAAGGGTGTGAAAATAACCAAAACATCAACGATTGCCGCATTAAGCTGAGAAGTTTAACCGACTGGCGTTAATAACTGCGCAGTGGGGGAGAAATCCGAAGCTGGTCCACGGGTGGGCTGTGGAATGTGAGTGGAATGACGGCGGGAGGGTTGCTAGTAGGAATGTCAACAAAGAGAATGGCTTTAGGAAACAGGATGCGGACTTCTTGCTAACATGCTAAAACACGTGGTCCTCTCGACCCTTCTTCGAAAATATAAACCTAATGTTGTTCAATGTTAATGTTAGACTTTCTGTTGGTCCGGCTACTTTCCCCTGGTTTCCCCGGGGGCGGCGGTGCTGGAGGGGGCACTTACATTCGCGGTAGCTGCAGAGGAGGGGCACCCCGTCTGAGGAACACTCCGTCCACAAACACCCCGTTTTTACCAAGGCACCGCAGGTAGAAATCCCCGCTGCCGGTGCCGTCGTCGCTGGCCGTGAATATCTCCAGGTGCCGCCGAGAGATGAAGCTCGAGTGGCCCATGCTCACGTCTACGGATCCCTGAGAGGAGTTCCGGCCGATGGTCACCGAGCGCTTCTTCATCATGTATTCGAATTCACGGCCCTCGAGCCGGGCAATCGGCCCAGACGATCCGCTGACAGACATGTTCGGGGTTGTAGCCTCGAAACGCCTCAAAATAAAACGGTTGGGGCAACTTTAGTCCACTGCACGGACGCCCGACTGTGGCCCTTCAAAGGCGTTCAAATGAGGCACATCTACAAGAGGGGGTATCAAACTGAAAGCAGGAATCCAGAGGGAAACATGCGAGGCCAGGGACAGCGGCACCGACCCACCGCCGAGAGAAAGGGGGGCCGCTGAGAGCCAATCAAATGAGGCCAGAGGCGGACATGGGTTAAGTGACAGGGGTTCCTCCAATGAGAATGCAGGAAGGTGATGGAGCTCCGAAGCTACAGCCAATAAGGTGTGAGAAGTAATCAGAGGACAGCTTCAAGGTCGGTTGGTGTCCGTGTGTAGCTTAGGCTAGCTGTACGTGCATACGCTGTTATTACAACATAGACAAACTCCACATAGATGTCCCGCCTGCTTGGTATCCCAGCACAAACGGTTCGTCAGCATGTCCGCCATATTGCTAGTGGCAAGCCCTAAAAAAGTTGACCACAATAAACAGCAATGGTTGGTTCCAAACCAAATTTATAGAGGTTAGGCCATATGTTTTTCATAGGGGTACCAAAAAAACAAAAACAAATAAATATTGAAAAACAAACATTGGGACAATAGTAAATCCTTCCATATTTTTAAGGGGAAAAAGAGCCACTTGCAGGTTTGCAAATTGCAAGATCATTGATAGTTCAGAGGGAAACTGGGACCCTAATGCTAAAGTGCAACACCTTAATTTGAAAAGGAGCCACAAGTTATACTATCTATCTATCTATCTATCTATCTATCTATCTATCTATCTATCTATCTATCTATCTATCTATCTATCTATCTATCTATCTATCTATCTATCTATCTATCTATCTATCATTATAAAAAATGATTAGGTATTCATTTTTCTTCAGTACAGGGGCCAACAGGGGCCAGGCACACTGGCCCCTGTTGGCCCCTGTCTAGAAATAAAGTTCATTTGATGGTGGTGAGTTTTGACAGCAAAACGTTGAGATTATTACTGTTAAAATAACAAAAAAGACAATTAATTAGATTCTAATGAAAAAATATAAATTTTTCAGTCCCTCGTTATACTACTATATAACTATAATATACAACTACTTCTAACAATAATAATAATAATAATAAATAATAATAATATAATAACAACAATAATAATAATATATAACTATAATTTAGGCCTATTTATATAATTATTATTATTGTTAATAGTAGTAGTAGTAGTATATTATGTTATAGCCAAACTATAATATAGGCCTACTACTACTAACAATAATAATAATAATAATAATAATAATAATAATAATAATAATAATAATAACAATAATAATAATAATAATAATAATAATAATAATAATAATAATAAAATGGAAATTCTAACCTGTTTGTTTGAAATTAGAGAAAAAGGTAAAAAATTGTGTGGCATAAGGATGAACGCCTTTCTTACACAGCATCTATTCTCATATTTCTATGCTCTTGGCTGTGCTAAGAGGCGGACTGTAGCGCAGTGGATCAATACATGAACACATGCTGTCTTTACACGTGAAGATAACCGTTCACCCTGAGCACTAACCGGGCACCAGCCGCATTCTCTCTCTGCTCTCCTGTTATGAACTGCGTGAAAATGTAGGAGTGTGAATGAAAAGGTTCTCCTCGTGTTTCACACCACGGCATTGTGAGGCCACGATGCATGACGCCATACCACGACACGATCCGTGTCTGGTTTTACTCTTTGCAGACACATTTTTACTGTCAATTAGATGGTTATACATATTTTAAAAATGGCCTAAAAAGCAAGAAAAGTTACTTTTACTTTTATAGCGAATTTCGACTTAAAGTGGAAAAATAATATTTACCCACATTACCCACACATTTAACATTTTTATTGTATTTACACTTATAATAACACAGTCTCTAAGGACTGCTTTGGTAAAGTCATTATATTTTAACTATCAGGCATGAACTCTGTATATCTGTAATATATCACAGCAGATGGATGGGTTTGAATTGGCCTTCATGTCTGCACCAGATGCATCTTTATTGAATGAGATGCTTAAAATGATCGATAGTGGCGGAGATGCTGTGTAATGGAAACGAAAGAAAGGCATCATGGGAAGGACTGACATACTTCACAGGTCTGTACAAAACACAATACTCTGTCCTATCAGACAGAGCATCATTTCAAATGCTAGAAAATGTAATTTTCAAATGAATGTTTGTGAGGAACCATCAGTCTCCAATTGATGAGACCTTTCATCAAGTTTACAGCCGACAGATCATTTTATAAATCTGGTATAGTATGGATATCTGGTATCAACATGGCCTCAGTTGAACATCTACAGTCCACAGCTGCATGGTGATCACTATGGAATGAGGAAACAGACACCACACATGTGAAATAAAAACTGGATGTTAAAGGTATAGTGGAAGATTTTCTCAATTTTTTTAAAAGACCTGCAGTCTCCACTTTAAGAAAAAATGCACATGCACAACCCTGTACCCGCTTCTGAGAAGGATCCCCTATTAAATGTGTGTGAGAGCGTGCACGAGCCTTTATCTCCTCGTGCACGCTCTGTTTAAAAACTGCTGTTCTCTTATAGCTCATACAAGCGTACTTGTCCGAAATTCTGGTCTAACCCCTAAATCCCTCAATCACTGATTAGAGCGGGGACTATATAGTGGATAGTGAACTCAGTTGGCCGTTTGGACAGATTGCTTTTCACTCCCCGTTGGCCACGTAACTCCTCCTCCACAGATGCCTGCACCATCTTTGTTATTAGTCACTGCTGTGGGGTAGTGACAGCCTATGGCGACAGTGAGCCGCTGATATAGCAAATCCCATAATGCTTTGCGAGGAGAGCCTTCTGGGATATATCTGCCTCTTCTGAGGCCTTTCTTGTAGAAACTTTTTATCTTACGACAGTCGGCCATTTTCAAAGAACCGCGGTGAGAAAGGTGAGCTTCAATGACTGTCTGAAACCAGCTCACCACATAAATACGCCTGAAAGTGCTCATGTGCAGAAAGAGATGGCTAACAGAAGGAGCGTGTAGGACGGCCTTACGTAAACATATCACCAGAATGATTGACAGTTAGGAGGACCACTTATTTTGATGATCCACCCGGAAAAAGAACATCCTCCACTATACCTTTGATCGGGCCCAGTTCCACTCACTGGACCGACACCAATATGCTTCAAAATGATTGGCCGATACTTATGTCAATATACCCTGCATCCTTAGTTATAACCTATACAGAAAGTTTATTAAAATACATCTAGAAAGATAAAAACACTAATTTAGACTTTCTGTTTTTTGATAGAAGTTAGATTTTAGCTTTGATGTTTCACACAGAGTTGATCTCATTAAGTTCTACGTTGTACTTTAGCGCAAAAGTGAAATGAAGTGTTTGCCTACAATTATACTTAATACTTTTAAAAGCTACTCTTAAAAAATAGGTCTATGCACATAAAATTGATTAATTTTCTTTTGCTCACTGTGGTGGAAGAGAGAACAAAAAACTAACTCTAGTTTTGCTCTACATAAAAATTTCAGACCGGATGATATAGACTGAACTGAAGTTTAGTTACTAACTAAGATGTAGAAGGTACAGATATTTAAGTTTAAATGTGGTGAGTAAAAGTGAAAAGCCTTCAGAAAAATACATACTCGCATAAAGTACACAAGAAAAAGCAGCTTAAATACAGAAGCTATATATTTATGCTTACTTGACGTTTCTGGTTTTGGATTTATTTTGTTGCTAAAATGCGAGATGTTGAATGATGCAAATACTTTAGTAAGACAGTGTATATCTAGTTAACAGGCTTGTTGTCTTTGTTTATTGTTTTATTTATTTCCTCTGAGCAGAATATGAACTTTAAAGTGAACCTTTATGCACTCAAAGACCAGCAGACAGGCCTTAACCTCTAATTAAATAACTCAATACTTCTTTATTTACTGGCTCTATGTTTATGAACTGGACACAACATGGAAAACAGCATGCAGCCATAAAAATGGAAAACACTGACAGACTTTCAAAGGTTATACCCATAAAAAATAAAAACAGAGTCAGTAATAATTTTTATTTTTTTATTTTCTGTATGTTATAAATTTGATTCTATTTTACTGCTAATTTGTCGAGTCACAATAAGTTTCCGTAGGCGGTTAATTTTTACATGAACAGTCAGGTCTTAAAACCCATTAACCGGACATCCTGGGTAAAACTAAGCTAACAGTAGATGATTCATTGAAGGATGAAGCATCAATCTGCCCCTTTGATCTGGAAAATCTGATGTGGAAATTTCACTGGGGGAGGCAGAAATCATCTGGATGAACACAAGCATGCACACCTACAGTCATCTCTATGGGCTGGGAGTCATAACCTGTCTTTTTATACCATCATAAGAAGCGGGAGAAACCCAGAGAGAACATTAAAAAACAAAGGTGCAGAGATTGGGACTCAGAACAGTCTGCTAATGCTACTGCTTCTATCTATTGGCTGATTAATAATATAAATGTGAAATAAGTGTTTCAATATCAATATATTTAACTTTCCTGGATAGTTGATGTTGGTTCTTGACTGCATAAATGACCAGACAATTTAAACCTTTTAATGAAAAACATTTAATGTCCTCCTGGGCAGAGCAGAGCTACAGGTTCCTTAGCTTCTTAAGTGATTTTATCCCTTAAAGGAACTAAGCGCATAGAAAATATTTATATGTTATTTGTTTATATCTTTTCTACCTGAATTTACACACACAAAAAAAAAAACTTACACTAAAAATGTTGGATTAAAAACAACTCCATTGGGTAGTTTAAGCTCTGCTTAAATATTGGACAGAACACACATTGGCTTTCATTTAACCCAACAGTTTGGGTTGGTTCCCTTAATGCAATAATTGGGTTGCTTATATAATCCAGTTAAGGCTCACATTGACTACTGTGCTGGATACTTTTAACCCAACATGTTTGATCGTTAATATATAACTATTATATCACAATCATGATAATTATTTTAATATTATTATTACTTATTACTAATTGATATTTCATTTCTAATTGTTAATTATTTTTCTTGATGAAATATATTCTCACACCAATATTTAGCGATTGGTCTAGCCTCGATCAATGCCCCAGGCCCTGGAACTGGCGGGCCAATCACAACGCAGAGATGTGTTTTGAATTTCTGGATGCAAAGCGGGCGGGGTTTTTAAGGCGGGACAACAAAGCTGCACGACGCTGGAGAAAGCACAACAAGGAAGATGGCAGCAACTATTGATCAGTTTTGGAAGGATTAGACTTGGGATTTTCGTTGAAACGTGAGCAGGAAGAGGCTCTACGCTCATTCATTTTTAAGAAGGTCGTATTCTGTGTTTTACCAACAGGTTGTTTGTTTACACCCCCCCACCAGCTTCCTGTCACTCTTACTACGTCACAGTCAGTTGCGCTCATTGGTCAGAGCGTCGGCCAATAGGCACAGACATGGTTTGAAAAACAACGGGTTGTTCTCATCAACAATCTTCCGATGTCTCATTTATCGGGGCCAGACTAAATTACATATTTAATCTCACATTTAGTCTGGTTTATCAGGCTAAACAATAATGTCACAATAAAGTTTTAATTAAATACATAATTTACGAAACACAAAAACATTTGTAAACATAAACTCCTGTGTATGATGTAAGTGGAAAAGTAAAACCTTTTTAAGGAAATATCAACAGCTTTCTTTGTGGGGTTCCATTAAGTCGGGCATACACTGTGCGATATTTTCAATCGTTGCACACAAAAGTTCACAACTCAAGATGTATGTTCTCTCACTGTGCGGCCCGACGCTCTGATGCAACCTTGTGACGGCCTACTGAATTTAAAACATGTTTGAATTTCTCCTGACTTATGATTGCTGATCGGGAGGTGGTCGTGAGAGGCTGATCGCTCCTTGTTACCCCCTTTATACTACAGGACACGCTATGAGGCCTAAAGTCGGGCTTGATAGAAAAATTCTCGCACCAGTCGGCCCAAAAAAGGGCAAACAATGGCAGAGTATGCCTGGATTTAGTGCCAAAAATATGTTAATGTCATGCATATGTTTTTGTGTATGTGTTTGCAGCATTCGCTGCAGGAACAGCAGGTTCTGCAACAGCTTTTTCTCCGCTTCCATCAGTGTGTTGAACTGGTAAAACTCTAATCAAGTCTCAGCATCACACTTGAAAACATCATGTTGCACTACCAACGTGGCTGATTTTTTTCAAAATCCCATCAAATCCACAACTCAGTGTTCTATTGCATTTTGCACCATGCTTATTTATTTGTGCTGCACTGAATATTTCCATATTGAGGCCTTCTGCACCTTGACTTTAAACTGGCTTTCCTTTTCTCCTACACTGTTTACATTCTGATCACTGCTGCACTTTAAAAATGGAAAAATGTTAATTTCACTGCTGTAAGCTGCTCATTTTACTTCACTTTCACTTTATTTTTGGCAAATTATCCAACATTAAACACAGGAAACAGTAAAAGAAACCACAATAAACAATCAAACAAACCCACAATTTACCACAAAAAGGAATAGACTGAAGCAAAGCTTATTCTTGCCTACCCTCCATTCCTGCTCATTCACTGTTGAAAAGCTCCATGCGTCGAAATGTAATTTTGTATATACTCTGCCTAAACAAAATGACGGTAAAGTCAATGCCTTTGCACTTATGTTCACGTAGGGTGTATATGTTATGTCTTAAGATTTTGAAGGAGTGGATCTGAACCCCTCTATAAAAAATACAAACAGAAGGTAAAGAGGAAAAACAGAACCGTGGTAACGTGTTGCCTTGGCAAAGATAGTCCAATCAGTAGTTTCTCTCCTTTTTACTTACAATTTTAACAGTTATAAAAGTAAACAAACAACACAATTCTTTCCACTGTGCTCTGGGACCAGAGGGGTCACAGACAAGGTAAATGGAGATGGTAAAGAAAAAAAAACTAAATACAACTTCAAGAAGGGTTTGAAAAATAAATTGGAAATGAAATAAGGAATATTTGATGTATGATTAGGAAAAGTTTTTTATAATCAGATTTATGAATTCTGTTTTTGAAATTTCCATTTGAAATTAGGATTTGAAAATACATCCTCTTTACTCATTCATTTAAATGTACAATTATAAAAGTGTTTTTCAAACTGCATTTCAAAGTGAATGATTTAAATGTTAAATTTGAAATGTTTGGTTTTCTTTTTCAGTGACTCTCTGTGTGCTCCATAGGATATAGCATATTAACCGTTTATATATATATATATCAAGAAATAACAGTGTAGGCAGTAAAGACCAGTAGACAGATGAGTAAAAGCATGAATTCTGCACGGAAATGCAGTCATGCTATGCTCCAAAAACCAGTAATACTGGGGAAAATAATGTAGCCTTCAGCTGAAACACTGATTTCAATTTTTAACCGTTGAAGGTAATTCAGATCAATTTGGTTTGGACAGCCAAGCGATTTAAATACCTCCAGGTAGCACACATATGAAACATTTTCACTCCACAAATATGGCGGCGACGTGGTTACGCTGTTCAGCAGTGACTGAGGCGTCTACATATTAAAGTCTAGGCTCTAGCTTACCAATCAATTCCTGAAGCTAGTACTCTACAGTGCCTCACAAACTTAGATATTAACAACTTAATGAAGTTTTAATGTAATAATATAAAATTAAATATGAGGTAAGAAAAAAAGCTGAGTATCTTTCTTCGTGCTGAACTGAGTCTGATCGCTTTGGTCCCCATAGATGTTGTTGAGGTCTACATCCACATGCTGGAACATCAACCGCAGGTGTTAGGTAGCACACAATAAACCAACATTATAGAAATTACAACCCAACAGCTTATAACTTCATGCCCAGCAGATATAACTTAGAGAATTGGGTTATCAGAATATCCAATAAAAGAAAATAACTCAATTCAATTACCCATACCATACCATACCATACCAACTTTATTTATGAAGCACTTTATACACCGAACAGGACCAAAGTGCTGTACACAATCATAAAATACAATAAAATTATAAAATAGAGAAAAAAACGAGTGTAAAATACATATTAGTATACAAAAAGAATAAAACAAAGTCAAACCTCTCAAATTGTGTCAAAAGCCAAGGAAAAAAGATGAGTCTTAAGAAGGGACTTAAAAGCAGTAAGAGAAGAGGCCTGTCTTCTGCTCAGAGGCAGATCGTTCCACAGCTTAGGAGCTGCCACAGAAAAAGCACGGTCTCCTCTGAGCTGCATTTTGTCTTTGGGACCCTCAGAAGCAACTGATCAGCTGACCTGAGGGAACGGGAGGGTGTATAAGAATGTAACAGCTCAGACAGATAAGAAGGAGCAAGGCCATTAAGAGTTTTAAAAACAAATACAAGAATTTTAAAATTAATCCTAAAATGTACTGGCAGCCAGTGTAAGGAAGCTAAAACAGGGGAAATGTGGTCGAATTTTCGTGTACCTGTTAAAAGACGTGCAGCAGCATTTTGAACCCTCTGAAGATGAGAAATATACAAGTCGCTGACCCCTGTATAAAGTGAGTTACAGTAATCCAGCCGTGTCGTCACAAATGCATGGATCACTGTTTCGAAATGCTGTCTGGGAAGAATAGGTTTTACTTTTGCTAGCTGCCTTAAGTGGAAAAAGCTGGACTTTATAACGGCTCTGATGTGCGCTTCCATTTTAAGACCAGCATCCATCTTAACCCCTAAATTTGTAATAACCGGCTTAACGTACTGAGCCAAGGAGCCAAGACTAGTCACGGAATCAGCAGTGGATCTGCCAAAGATCATTACGTCCGTCTTGTCCTCATTGAGTTTTAAAAAATTTAGGGCCACCCAGGCCTTCACATCTTCAAGACATAAAAACAGAGACCGAAGAGAGGTGGAGTATATATTCTTTAGCGGTAAATATATCTGTGTGTCATCTGCATAGCAGTGAAAGGCAATCCCATGTTTTCTAAAAATAGAGCCGAGCGGAAGAAGGTAAAGTGAGAAAAGGAGCGGGCCTAGAACTGAGCCCTGTGGGACACCACAGCATAGTGGAGCAGAGGGGGACCTATGGCCATCAAGACAGACACAAAAAGTACGTTCAGCCAAATATGATCTAAACCAATCTAGAGCTATGTGACCGACGCCCACCCACTGTTCCAGACGGGAAAGTAAAATGACATGATCAACTGTGTCAAAAGCAGATGATAAATCCAACAGCACCAAAACAACAACGTCACCTGAATCAGTTGCTAAAAGTATATCATTAAAAACTTTTAAAAGGGCTGACTCTGTGCTATGAAATGGTTTAAAACCAGACTGAAAAACCTCTAATACATTATGTCCATTAAGATAGGCCATTAGCTGATTACAGACTACCTTCTCAAGAATTTTTGAAATAAAAGGCAATTTAGAGATAGGTCGATAATTTGCCAGAACAGTAGGATCCAAAGCTGGTTTCTTAAGTAGAGGCTGCAGAACTGCATGCTTCAGAGCGTTAGGAACAATGCCTGAGGACAAGCTACTATTTACAAGAGCAAGGACAGAAGGACCTATAGCAGAGAAAGCTTCTTTAAATAATTGGGGCGAAATAACATCATCTGGAGAACCAGTTGGCCTTAAGTGATTAACCACCTCCTGCAATAATTGCAAGTTCACACATTCAAAGCTGTGGAAAACACCAGAACAAGGCACCACAACTGAAGGATCATAAGAAGAGGGGATAATCTGGGCCCTAATAGAAGCAACTTTCTTATCAAAAAAGTGTAAGAAGTTTTCACATGCAGCAGGTGAGGTCTCCATAAAGCCACTATGTGAATCATTTAGAACAGAGTTAATAATTTTAAATAGGATAGCAGGATTCTGACTATTTGATACAATCAAACCCGACAGGTATTTTCTTTGGCTGCCTTTTGCAATCCTTTGATAACGGCGCCAACATTCCTTTAATGTTTGGAGAGACACCTGTAATTTGTCCTTTCTCCATTTGCGTTCTGCTCTGCGGCAGTCTCTCCTGGCAGCCCGAGTGACCTCATTTAACCCGAGTGACCTCATTCAACCCAACATGCAGATGGGTTGAAAAACAACCCAGCATTTCTTAGAGGGTTGTAAATACAGACTGTCCGTCCATCCATCCATCCATCCATCCATCCATCCATCCATCCATCCATCCATCCATCCATCCATCCATCCATCCATCCATCATCCATCCATCCATCCATCCATCCATCCATCCATCCATCCATCCATCATCCATCCATCCATCCATCCATCCATCCATCCATCCATCCATCCATCCATCCATCCATCCATCCATCCATGAATTAAATTTGAAGGCTCCTCAGGCTTTTCTTTGTTGTGACAGAAAGAAAGAAAAACACATTTTACAGTTGGCCTTTCTTATTTAAACTGACAACATTTATCTTCCTTTTTTTTTTACATTTGAAGTTGAGAAAAAGGTCCATTCTAAGTTGCAAACATTAACCACTAGAGGGAGACATTTATCTGTCCTCAACCTCTGAGGCTTTATGATGATATGATGAAGTCAGCATATTTTAAAGCTTTTAGGCTGAATTAGAGAAGGTGTAGAAAAAAAAAGGTTTCAGAACTTGGAGCTGAAATGTTCAATTATAATCTTAATAAAGTATGTAGGTTATGTGAGCTAGCTTCATTGCCAACTGCTTTTAGATTTAAACACAGGAATTAGTCGATAAGATAGCAATCATTAAGTAAGAAGGGACATTAAGAGTAGTTCTGTTACTTCAAAGAGAAATACCCCTCCCAAAAAAATTATACTAATTTCATTTTGTTGTTCATTTCTTTTTCACCCTGCCGCTTGGTGACAGCTAATCTAATTTCCCTCCTAGTCCAGGAAGAGTGGCCACCACTAATTGCTCTCTCCCCCGTTAGTGCAAACCTCTCCCCGACCACACCACTGGGATCCGGCAAGTATATGCTTCATCATGCTTTGCCAACAGGGCGGTGTGGAAATTGGAGCCTCATTGTTTGCAGAGAAGCCTCTTGTGATCTGAGTCTCTCACGAGAGCGGCAGTTGTGTACAGTTGTGATTAAGATTTGCAACGACACATAGAATCAATGCAAGCTCAGAGGGAGGGACATCCTGTGGGAGACGATGGACTGAACAGCAGGGAGAAGGAGCTCTCTGCATAGAGAGGTCCATTATTCCTCTTCTAAACTTCCTCTCTCAGGAGAAGGAACCAAATGGATGCATTAATAATACTTCCCCCATCTGTGGAGGAGCTAATGGAGCCTTGAGTGCTGATTAAGGCTGGGAAGATCTCAGCATGGAGGAGGAGTATCAGTTTCAGTCTCCCTGTTGACTTTCATGGTGCTCACACTGAACCACTTCTCTTAGTGGTGCTTAATTGGCCAAACCCTTCAGTTAGATGCTGGATTGTCTTTATTCTCTCCTTATAAACACAATATTCCTGTCAGACGTTTAGATGCACTCATCGTTGAATGTCGTATTAATTTAAAAGCCTTTTATTATAGATCTGAGGTCTTCCTTTTCTCTGTTGGAACGATTTAATGAAACATGCATTCTATGATTTCTAAAAAAACAGGAACTGGAGGCAATAATTTTTTTGACCAATACAGGTTTAAAGTTATATTAACATATGCTAGCAAGCTGCTCCTCACCATGCTGAAAAAATGTAACCAAAGTAAGTCATTTTTTCTTAAAATAAGTGCATTTTGTCTTGAATTGAGGAGGTAAGCGAGCCCATTTCCAATAAATTTAAACTTAAGATAAGGAATAACAATTGCATTGTCTTATTCGAAGTGCATATTATCTAATTATGTTATTTTAATAGTATAAATAATAATTCAAATGGAAAATCATCTTATTTACTTTCTTAAATTAAGGGTAAATATACTTAATTTAAGAATTCTTTTTACTTATTTCCAGGTTGTTTTTGCAGTGCGTATGATTTTCAAGCTAACAAAATCTCTAATTTAAAGAGCTTATGGTGTTATCTAACTATACTGAAAGAAAATCAGACATGGTTGTAGCTTTGGGAAGGTAATCCTACAGGTTCAATGTGTGTTGTGGTCAATATACTGTTTTTACACCAATCTGTGTCCAACTTTCAACCCTCTGATTAAAGGGGTTGATTTAAAAAAGAAAACACAGAAACTGCAAAGCCTTTAAGCTGCTATGAAAGAAACGCTGAAGTCAGATTTATATCTAAAATGGTGAAAAACAAGAAATAAACTCAGAATGCTAAATCTTGTGTCGTTGTGTTGTGTCGTCGGCAGGCATGGGGTCAACTTCCATTGCTATGCTGACGACACACAACTTTACATTAAAATGACTCCTCCCAGCTCCCCCGCCAACTCTGTCACCCGCCTCAGCTCCTGCCTGGAGGATATAAAGGCGTGGATGAGTCAAAACTTCCTGCAGCTTAATGCCTCAAAAACAGAGGCCATCCAAACTGGTACTCCTCATCAACTCCGTTCCTCTCCTCTCACCTCTGTTTCATTCTGTGGTCATACCATTCCCCTCTCTCCCTCTGTTACAAGCCTTGGGGTCAAGCTTGACCCCCACCTCTCCTTTGACAATCATGTCACCTCCATCTGCAAAACGTCCTTCTTTCCCCTCCGTAATATTTCCAAACTCCGTCCCTCCCTATCCCTCCCTGCTGCAGAGAAGCTCGTCCACGCCTTCGTCTCCTCCAGGCTGGATTACTGCAACGCTCTCCTCGTCGGGATCTCTGGCAGGAGCCTTCAGAAGCTCCAGTATGTACAGAACAGCGCTGCCAGGGTCCTGATGAGGGTGAGGAAACACCAGCACATCACTCCCATCCTTCACACTTTACACTGGCTGCCCATTCACGCCCGTACAAGATTCTTCTGCACACCCATCACTGTGTGCACGGTGCGGCCCCCATGTATCTCACTGAACTGCTCACACCACACACCTCTTCCCGGACCCGGTCAGGCCAACAGCACCGTCTGGCCCCACCCAGGACACGGCTAAAAACAATGGGCGACAGGGCCTTCGAAGCCGCAGCTCCCCGTCTGTGGAATGCCCTCCCAGACCACCTTAGGGCCCCACAGACGGTGGATTGTTTTAAGAAAGGACTAAAAACTTTCCTTTTTAGAAATTCCTACAAATGTTGATTTTAGATTTTTTTTAATAGGCTACGTATGCCTTTTAATGTATTGATTTTAATGACTGTCTTTTTACTCTGTTTTTAATGTTATGGTCTTTTAAACTTGTTTTGTAGCACTTTGAGATTTGAAATCAAATGTAAAGTGCATGATAAATAAAATTCATTATTATTATTATTAATCTGGACTGAAATATGCAGCTACCAACATAGACAAGACGTGTTATGGTACGACGAGGCTAGAATGAGCTGCTTGGCTGCTGCAACAAGATGGATAGTCAAGATGAGGCCCTTAAATACATTTTTTTTATTTTCTAGAAGTATGGATTCCATATTTAAGAGGAGCTAGCATCAAATTCAACAATAAAATAAGCAGCTTGGTGAATAAGATCTGGACACACTTGGTTGCATCTCAAACACAAATCAAAACCAGTTTGTAGAACAAAGCAGGCAAACATCGAGCTTCTGGAAAAACCTGATCTAACTAGTTTTTTTTTTATTTTTTTTAAAGTGTTTTAATTTAACTCAACCATTTCTTCCTTTAAAGGGAAACGGATTTACAGACAGAGTCAGGTTAGATGCAATCTTTCTTTTTTCTTCTTTTTGTCATTTGAGAAAATATGAAATAAATTAAAACTTCTGCTCCTTGTTAGAAGAAAAACATCTCTATATATGTAAGCTGAATATAATTTAACAGAGCAACAAAAACAGCAAATAAATAATTTTAAGGTCAAATAAAATGAGATGCTCAGAGGGTGTTAATTTGATCTGTACCTACGTAGATCTAAATGCTCTCTGACGTGTTCGTCTTACTAAAACAAGCTCAACAAAAGAAGCTACGGATCCGGTTCGGCCTGTTTAGTTTGAGAAAAGCATCAAGAAGAAGACAGAAGTCATTTTAAAAGCATTTTTAGTTCCCTATTTCAGAAGATTGTCCTTCATACATTAACGTGCAAAGATGTGCTGACATTTAAATATAAATTCACAACATTTGGATCAAAATGACAGAATTTATCATCCAGTTCACATCAGTTCTTTAAAGCTTCTTCAAGTAAAAGTGCAATGAAAGTCATTTCCTCTCCACCAGTGTCTGAGAATCACAGCGGTCCAGTTTCAGGCCGACTAGTAGCGGCTCCTCCGGGGGTTTATCACACATCCTGTAATGAGGCTGCAGGAAGATGGCATTCAGGGTGCCTCATTATGATCCATCGATCCTCTCCTCATCATGAGGTGGCAGGCTTTTAAAGCAACCCCGATTTGACCCAATCTTCCCTCATCCAAACTGGGACCATCCAGGGTCATCACAATATGTCCGGTTTGCGGAGGTTGAGCTCCTCCTCCGACACAGTGAGATTCCCAAGGTACCAGAATATCCACAGAACCAGGCTGAGGAAGATAAGCAGCGGCCCAGAGAGAACAAAAAAGTCCCAGTAAGGCAGCGGAGCAAAGATCCCGATGAGGAGCAGGAGGAGGCCCACAATGTCCAAAAAGATGGCCAGACCTATGAAGAAACTGGTGCACTTTCCCTGCTCCATGGTGGGCCTGGTGGCTCAGACGGCTGGATGTCGGATGGCGGAGCGACAAGACTGAGAGCCGGTCTCTTGAGAAAAATGCTTTTCCGGTCTTAAGGAACATTGTTATTCATTGAAAGCACGCCTTACATTTCTCTCATAGCTGAGGTCTGGGTGGTAGGACCGGTAGGGAACCTGCCACATCTATGGGTTGTACTTCCCAGCTGAAAGTCCAGTTTCATTCCTGCAGGCCAGACTTGTTTTTCATCTCTTAATGTCATCGTTGTAAACCAACGACCCATTGTCTGAGAGAAGAGGAACAGATTTATGCACATTTGTTTAGGCTAATTTAGTTCCAGCTCCGGAATGTGCAATTAATCTAAACAGGGCATATAAAAAAAAACAAAAACCTGAAAATATTCTCTTTTGGGGAGAATTAACTTCCTGTCAATAAATGTGATTTAGTTTGAGACTTTTTAATTAGTCACTATCAGTTCATCCCAGTAGTATGGATGCCTGCTGCTTGGAGGACATCAGAAAGAGGAAATGAACCAAATGGTAGGTTATCCGCCGTTGTTTGGCCAGTCCAACCGCCACTATCCATCCTCAGGCCTTTTTTACTAATACTTCTGTTATAGGAAGTGACATATCAGAGATGAACGAGGGTATATTTACTGCAACAAGGGCGTTGGACTGAAAATATGACTTTTCAGAGAAGAAAAGAGCTGATATTTGCCTTCAGTCAGAAGTTTTTTTTTTCTTTTTACAGTTTTTTTCCCTTTATGTACACACCTCAACTCTTAGCTGTTGTTTCATAGATTACCCCCCCCCCCCCCCCCCCCATACGGTCAGCAGGACTCAGTGGAGGATTTTTATACCACAACAAACAAAAGTGCTCTGAGAAGTCAAACCAGTTGGACCAGAGTGTCTGTTGCTGCGACCAAACAGGAAACATGACTTGCCTTTTCTGTGTCATGTAACACCCACCCATTGAAAACAAGACTGCTTTTAAAATTAAACGTCAGACTTTATATTTAGTAAATAGAATTTCATTCTATCAATTTGACAACATACTATTACAGAGTTCGAACCACTTCTTTTACCCTTTCCGTCTAAATAAAACCATTATTTTATGTTTACAGCCGAACCACACAATCTGTACCCGTACATTACCAGAATAAGAAAGCAGCTTACAGAGAAATAAAACAATCACATCTTTCACCTGAAATGAAATGTCAATGCTAAAATAACAAAACAAAAAAATAGAATAAATAATAAAAAATAAATCACAAAACTGCTTGAAATGAAATGTCTAGTTTATCTAAATTTGACCATTTAACCAAAAATTTCCTTCACTCGACCAATTTACATTCGATGCTCATCCAAGATGTTTATTTCTGAGCTGAACGATCATAAAATCATCTAAAAGGCATATTAATTTAGGACAGAAAAACTCTTCTTGTTTACATTTTCACAGTAATACGTCCTTTTCTATTATTTTAAATTAATGACAGAACAGAATTGGAATCAGCCTTCTTTAATCGCTGTCCTGCTTTGTGCACATTTCTACTGGTCTTTAGTCTTAGAGATAGCAAAGCCTCCTAACCATCACCTTAATCTTTTGTAGGCTGAGTCACTTTAAATAAAGCTGCAAAGTTACATCTTCAGTCTTTCTGTCTGTTTAACTTTAACAGGGTTTTTAAAGCAACATGCAAAAGTGCAACAAACATAATCTTCGATGAGAAAAGCCTGCACCAATATCAGGTTCACCATCATAAGTGATTAAATAACATGAAAAAAACTATATATATATATATATATATATATATATTACTTTATCCTATAAAAGTTCAAGTGAGATTTCCTTTTAAAGGATTATTTGAAATAATGAACCAAAACTGCACATTTTCTCCTATTTCTGTTAAACATGAGACATTGATGAAACCTTGGACACCTTTAAGCTTCATGAATATAATCATAGACATGCATGCTTGACTTAGAGACCATCTTCAGTCATTTTCTAAGAAATGCATCTTATAAAGTCAACATATATTAGTTGAATCCAACGCTTCTTCCTTCATATGAAGCTGAGGATAGATCCTATAAGAGCAGCTAAATGCAAACATGGAAGCAGAGTGTTTTGGTCTGTCAGTCCACCGACTGCTCTACAGAGGGGGGGTCCGTGGAGTCTGGAGTGGGGGGGTCCATGTAGCTGTCATAGCCCTCGTTGGAATAGGCCGTGGATTTCCCCCACGTCACCCTGCCAGGTTTCAGTGGAGGAGTCCCCATCTGGCTGAGGTTCTCATCCTCCACGACGCACTTGACGCAGTCCTCCCCTTTCAGCTTCTGGCTCAACCTCTCCGATATTTTCCTGGCCAGCTCCACGATGCTGGTCCTCCTCTCCCCGTCATACTCCGACACCCGAATGTTGCCCACGTACCACATGAGCCAACAGGCCAGGCTGGCGAAGATGATCAGGGAGCCCGTGTAGATCAAGAAGTCGCCATAGAAGGTCCCCTCAAGCCGCAGGTCGCCGAAGATCCCGACGAAAAGCAGAACCAGGCCAAGGATGTCAAAGGCCACGGCGAGGAGGAAAAAGGGCAGGCAGGTTCCGATGAGCTTGATCGGGTCCATGGTGGGATTATCGGAGCGGAAAGAGGCTTCAGGATCCAGCGGGACGCTTCATCCTTTGTACCTGAGCGGATCGGGGCTGCGCACCTGGACAGAAACGCCCCACCTTAAGATAAACAGACGAACCCGCACCGAGGAAAAGGCAGCTCCTTTATTTTCCACAACACCACTGAAGCCTGAGAACAAGCAAAGCAGCCGTCAGCTGCAGGATTTCCAGGATGCAAACAGGAGCGGCGCCCAGATTAACATATTATTTGCTTGTCAAATTTATGATGCACAAGGAACTAAACGCCTTCTGACATGTTTTCTTTCCAAAAAGCAACACACAAAATCTGTTTTCTCTTCCCTATGGAAGAGGGTTAGGGCCACTGAAAAAATAAATAAATAAATTAATTTATTTTTAAATTTTATTTCAGTTTAATATGGGAAAAGGTCAGAATTCAGAGAAAAAAAGTCAGAATTCTAAGAGAAAAAGTCAGAATTTTGAGAAAAAAGTCAAAATTCTGAGATTAAAATCAGAATTCTAAGAGAAAAAAGTCAGAATTCTGAGAAAAAAGTCAGAATTCTGAGATTAAAGTCAGAATTCTAAGAGAAAAAGTCAGAATTCTGAGAAAAAAGTCAAAATTCTGAGATTAAAATCAGAATTCTAAGAGAAAAAGTCAGAATTCTGAGAAAAAAGTCAGAATTCTGAGATTAAAGTCAGAATTCTAAGAGAAAAAGTCAGAATTTTGAGAAAAAAGTCAAAATTCTGAGATTAAAATCAGAATTCTAAGAGAAAAAGTCAGAATTTTGAGAAAAAAGTCAAAATTCTGAGATTAAAATCAGAATTCTAAGAGAAAAAAGTCAGAATTCTGAGATTAAAGACAGAATTCTGAGATTAAAGTCAGAATTCTAAGAGAAAAAGTCAGAATTTTGAGAAAAAAGTCAAAATTCTGAGATTAAAATCAGAATTCTAAGAGAAAAAGTCAGAATTTTGAGAAAAAAGTCAAAATTCTGAGATTAAAATCAGAATTCTAAGAGAAAAAGTCAGAATTTTGAGGAAAAAAGTCAAAATTCTGAGATTAAAATCGAAATTCTGAGAAAAAAGTCAGAATTCTAAGAGAAAAGGTCAGAATTCTGAGAAAAAAGTCAGAATTCTGAGATTAAAGTCAGAATTCTAAGAGAAAAAGTCAGAATTTTGAGAAAAAAGTCAAAATTCTGAGATTAAAATCAGAATTCTAAGAGAAAAAGTCAGAATTTTGAGAAAAAAGTCAAAATTCTGAGATTAAAATCAGAATTCTAAGAGAAAAAAGTCAGAATTCTGAGATTAAAGACAGAATTTTGAGATTAAAGTCAGAATTCTAAGAGAAAAAGTCAGAATTTTAAAAAAAAAGTCAAAATTCTGAGATTAAAATCAGAATTCTAAAAGAAAAAAGTCAGAATTCTGAGAAAAAAGTTTACACACATTTAATCTGTTTTCTCTGTTTACACACATTTAATCTGTTTTCTCTGCCCAATCTTACGGAAGAGGGTTAGGGCCACTGAAAAAATAAATAAATAAATTAATTTATTTTTAAATTTTATTTCAGTTTAATATGGGAAAATGTCAGAATTCAGAGAAAAAAAGTCAGAATTCTAAGAGAAAAAGTCAGAATTCTGAGAAAAAAGTCAAAATTCTTAGATTAAAATCAGAATTCTAAGAGAAAAAAGTCAGAATTCTGAGATTAAAGTCAGAATTCTGAGATTAAAGTCAGAATTCTAAGAGAAAAAGTCAGAATTAAAAAAAAAGTCAAAATTCTGAGATTAAAATCAGAATTCTAAGAGAAAAAGTCAGAATTTTGAGAAAAAAGTCAAAATTCTGAGATTAAAATCAGAATTCTAAGAGAAAAAGTCAGAATTTTGAGAAAAAAGTCAAAATTCTGAGATTAAAATCAGAATTCTAAGAGAAAAAGTCAGAATTTTGAGAAAAAAGTCAAAATTCTGAGATTAAAATCAGAATTCTAAGAGAAAAAAGTCAGAATTCTGAGATTAAAGACAGAATTCTGAGATTAAAGTCAGAATTCTAAGAGAAAAAGTCAGAATTTTGAGAAAAAAGTCAAAATTCTGAGATTAAAATCAGAATTCTAAGAGAAAAAGTCAGAATTTTGAGAAAAAAGTCAAAATTCTGAGATTAAAATCAGAATTCTAAGAGAAAAAGTCAGAATTCTAAGAGAAAAAAGTCAGAATTCTGAGATTAAAGTCAGAATTCTGAGATTAAAGTCAGAATTCTAAGAGAAAAAGTCAGAATTTTGAGAAAAAAGTCAAAATTCTGAGATTAAAATCAGAATTCTAAGAGAAAAAGTCAGAATTCTGAGAAAAAAGTCAGAATTCTGAGATTAAAGTCAGAATTCTAAGAGAAAAAGTCAGAATTTTGAGGAAAAAAGTCAAAATTCTGAGATTAAAATCGAAATTCTGAGAAAAAAGTCAGAATTCTAAGAGAAAAGGTCAGAATTCTGAGAAAAAAGTCAGAATTCTGAGATTAAAGTCAGAATTCTAAGAGAAAAAGTCAGAATTTTGAGAAAAAAGTCAAAAT